>NW_006431288.1:3822962-3827088 GCF_000325575.1 Pteropus alecto
TTCCTATCAACAAGTACCTCAAATGAAAAAGAATTAAGTGTTCCAACCAGGAGATAGAGTAGCTGAATGGATTAAAGAAACAAGACTCCTACATATGCTGCCTACAAGAGACTCACTTCAGATTAAAAGACACACACAGACTAAAGGAAGGGGATGGAAAAAGATATTGCCTTGATGGTCATAGAGGATCTTGTGCTGAATGAAATAATTTGGATAAAGAAGGACAAATGTCTCATGATTTTACATACATGTGGAATCTAAAGAACAAAATCAACAACAACAACAAAAGTGGAAATAAACTCATAGATGCAGAGAATATTTTGAGGGCAACTAGATGGGAGGTAGGTTGGGGGATGGCAAAAAAAGGCAAAGGGATTAAAAAGTACAAATGGATAGTTGCAGAATAGACATGGAAGTGTAGAGTGTAGCATAGGGAATATGGTTAATAATGTTGTAACAAATATGTAAGAGGGAAGAGGAGTACTAGATTCAGTGGGGTGATCACTTCATGAGTCATGTGAATCTCTGATCACTATGCTGTACAATTGAAACTGGTATATTATATGCCAACTATAATTTAAAAAAATCATTGAATTGTACAATGTAAATACAACCAACTAATTGTTTGTTATATTTCAATAAAGCTAGAAAAAAATATAAAGCCTAAATCATGACCAGGCAGACAGAATGCAGGCTCACAGAAAACCCACTGACAGTGGCTATGAGACTGGTAGTCTTCAAATTAAATGGAGATCTTTTCATTTGGTGGGGTTTAGTGGAAAGGGTTGAGGTTGAGAGAGATGGAGAGAAGAAAATATGGCAGAAAAACCAAACCCTTCTTTCGAGGACATCCCTCCATTTCGGTCCTTAAAAAGGGTGAGAGGAGATGCCTGTCCAAGGAGGAGAGAAGATTATGTGAGAGAAAAACATGTGCATATTTATTCATGCTCTTCAATAAATCACAAAGTGAGCCAGAAGACATTGACCCTAACATAACACTCATGTCCAGATCTGTGGTATCCCTTTTAGACATGAGGCAGGTGACAGGGAGGGCAGACACACTTCTTTCTGCCAGTGACAGCCTGTACAATCAGGCTGAAAGCATAGCGTAATCTTACAAAACTGCTCCTCATGCAAACATGTGTGCCTTACCTGTTTAGTATTGCCCTTCATCTTCTGGAAAACCCATTGCTGTGTCTTTTGATCAAATATATTGCTACTGGTTAGAAGAGTACAGCCTGGTCAAAAAACATCGTGACTGGGTACTGGATGTGTATATGCCCTTGTTTATGAGAGCTCGACACTCTCACAGGTGAAAAATAGGTCAAATAGGCAAATTTGCCCTCCCTATGGCTTTGTCTCCCCTTCTCTTTAACAAAAGGTCTAGCTTTCTGTTGTTAAAGTTAAAGAATCAGAACTTCCATATGCTCCCCGCTAAAGTCAAAGGAAAGTTACCGTTTGCCTTTTCTCATAGGGCTGTAATGTGATCAAATATGTGAATGTTTATGAGAAGCTCCGTGTTAATCACAGGCTGTAACCACTGCCCTCTCATTGAGTGCATCTCTGTCGTCTTTTGTGTGTCATTTTTGCCACACAAAAAACTTCTCTGCCTCTCACCACCTGGAACAGACATCATACTTCTGTTTTATTGGTTGCTGTCTTATTCTCATCCTTGCTTTAAAAAAATCTCTTTTCCCTGGCTGATGTGTCTTAATTTCCCTCTCCCTTAACTGTTATTTCAGCAGCTCTGCTATTTAGCTTCATAGTGTCACAGCAGACAGTTGGTGGGAAAGGAACTGTGCTAAATGGCGTAGCATCGAAATCCAGTACTGGCTTCTTGGTGGTTAGAAAGCCCTCTTCGAAGCTCATTGCCATTTTATTGCTTTGCAGGGAGTTCCCTTTGTAAAGAGAAAAGAAAGCACCCTTTAATGCCACTACTTTCATCTCCCTACACATACAAGAAGTCATCTATTAGGTCATATTGCCAGCACAGGCATGGCAGTGACCATAATGTCTCCCCTGGTAGAAGAGGACATGGCAGCAATGGGAGATTGGATATTCCTGTCCCTGCTTTAGAGCCCAAAGAGCTTGACTGTCTCTTGTTGTTAGAATATTTGTATAATGTTTGCATATTTGTGCATATTCTTCTCACCACCTTTTAACTTTGTGAAGCTAGAGTATATATAGGCTGCCAGGAGTAAATGATCATGCCTGCCTTGCAGTCAGGAGACTGGAGATCCATGCCAGGCTCAGATTCTACATCCTGGGTCTGTGTGACCAGTTCCCTTCTCCTCTGCAGCCTCAGTCTGCTGATCTGGAATAGAGGCCACAAAACTGCCAGGAAATCGCTGCCTTTGTTTGTTCACCAAGAAGAACCATGATACGGTAGAAAGAAAAGGAACCTTGAATCAGATGATGTTTTAATCCTAGCTCTGCCACTACTAACAGTGTGATCACGGGCAAATTGCAAAGTGAAAATCAAATGGTGAAAAATGTAGATTTTCCATTCCTGTATACATCTTTAAGCATTTTAAAGACAAAATATTATAACTTATGCCATGCAAGTCTGTGAAGAAGTTGGCCTAGGACTTTAAGACCACTTGTATTCTAACAGTTCTCAATTCTATTTCTTTAGTAGACTCACAAATCCTGAAGTTAGGGCTCTAACCATTAACAATTACTAAAGCAATCATTTATTGAAAACCTACTGTGTATCACTGTACTCTTTTTTTTTTTTAATAAAGATGGGCTATGCATTTTTTCAATCGCTAAAATATAAAATAGCATATGCCAAGTGACAAATGGATGGAATCGTACAAACGAAATGTCTTCCTGGATTCTAAAGAAGGGGTGATTACCCAGGATGCCATGGTCACCGACTCTGCCCAGGCCATCCCCCACATGACTCAGGACTCCACTTGACCTTAACTAATTTTCGTTTCTATCAGAGGAAGCCAAGCGAAATGGATTATTGGGAGAGTTTTAAAAACTAAGTTTTTAGTTTTCAGAGATTTAGCAGGTAGTCCTCAGGCATTCCATGAAAGCACTTTTCTTGCTAGCCCCATGGTTTGGGGAGCAGTGGTAATAATAGGATTCTGCATGATGACCTCGTGGGAGAAGGGGCACTACTCATAGCAGAGCTCATCTTCTTTAGATGGGAACTCCAGCAAACAGAGAAGAGAGGGCATAGTTTTGATCTAACCAATCATCTGCCCAGAACCCAAGTCTTAGCATCTCCCTGGGTTTGTAAATGGAAACTATCTAGAACTTTCTTCTCCATTTCAGAGATGAGGAAACTACAACACAAAGTAGAGAATGACTTTTACCCAGATTTCAAATAAATTAAAATAGAAACCTGTACAAAGTACTGCTTGGTCAGAACTGTGAAGGCTAAGATGAAACTTCAAGTTCTTCTCTGCCTAACCAACCCCTGCAACTCTTCCCACAGAGAGTGGGCCTGAGCTAAGCATGACACAGGCATTCTGAGCCAAGGAGAGAGCTTGCAAGGGAAGAGGAAGAGGAAGAGATCTCTCCCTATGGAGCCAGTTACTCTTCTGCTGCTTGGTTGATGTTTTTGGAATAAATCACTTGGTATAATAATAGAAATGAAGGCGCTGAAGTGAAACATCGTGACAGGAAGAATTCCCACTGGCATCTCAATCAATTGTGATTTTTTTTTTTTTTTGGCCTAATGTCCTCTTTCTCATAGGCAGTGGGAATCTTAACCCAACAGAATGTAATGAGCCTCTCTTTTCCTCTCCCGTCCACTCTACCAACCGGAAAGGGACAGGTTCTCTCACCACCATCTCTAATGACCCTAATCTGACTTCCTTGGAGGTCCTGGTGTGCATGAACCTTATTTGTTTTCATCAATGTTTTAGAGAGAGAGGATAGTTCTAGAGCTTGAAGGGACTTTATAGGTCATCTTATCCAATTCTCTCATTTATCATGAGGTAAATTTCGGTGATTTACTATGGCCCTATAGCTAGTTCACAGCCAATCAAGGTCCACATCTGTCTTTTGACTTTGCTTGTTGGAGGGCTTGAGAAAATTGCTCACTAGGAGCTCAGCTATCTACTGGGTGCAGAGATTTTCAATGAATTCAAGGCACTGGACACTTTCCCAG
>NW_006431288.1:3827122-3836788 GCF_000325575.1 Pteropus alecto
AGTCTTCCCTCACGCCCTCCTCTCAGCTTATTAACCCTTATTTATCCTCCAGTGTTCCAACTGTGCATCACTTCTTCTGTCAGCTTCCTGCTCCCCAGGTTGACTTGACTGTCTCTCCATTTTGTTTTTAGAATTCCTTTTGCATAGGTCCATTATAGCCCAACATAGGTCTATTATGTGGTAATGAGGCCATTGATTTACTCAACTGTGCTTCCTCATTCAACTGAGCATCTTCTGAGGGCAGACTCTGTTTTAGGTGACAGTGCCTCCCAGCAACTGGCATAGTGCCTGGCACATAGCAGGTGGCAATGGAAGTTTGTTGAGTGTATATGGAAGTGCTCCTATTGCTGGCAAGTGTCTGGTCTGCTGAGAGATGTCTGCCACACCTCTGGGCACTAGTGGACCTTCCTGTGTTCTCCTCCAGCTTGGGAATAAAAGAGTCACCTGATGGGGACAGAGCAGCTGTGAGAGCACTGCAAGCAGAAAGGAGGAGGCACCATGAAGGTGGAGATGGTGAGGGGATACTCTCAAGATCAGCTGTGGGAGTAGCAATATGACAAGTCCAAGGGTAAGGAAATGAAAGAGTCACCAGAAAAGTCATAAGCCACCCAGAAGGCAGGAGAATCAAGGAGGCTGAGAGAAGGGTCTGGAACCTAAGCAACAAAACCAGGAGGGTCAAAGAGCAGAAGAATTTTGTGACTTTATTCAGAGCTTTGACTTTTATAAAGCCTGGGATGTTTAATCTGGCTTAATGTTCAAAGTGTCACATTCTCAGGATGCTGTCAGGCTAAGGCAGACCTCAGAATGCCTATGGCCCTTGGTGCCAGGCACAGGATGTTTGAAAAGGGTTTGAGGTAACAATGTTTGGCAGGGCTCTGTGCAACTACCAGAGCTGTGCGGCCATACCATCAGCAGAGCTCCCTGCTTAGAAAAGGCTCTGTCAAAAACTGGAAGAGACAGAGTTAGATGATCTGAGTTTTATTCTTGCTCTTCTACCAATGAGCAAGATCTTTGGCAAACCATTTCATCTCACGAAGTATCCATTTTCTAGTCTGGAGTCACAAATGTATATTCTAAATCAGTGCTTCCACAATTATCTGTCCCTCGAGCTCTCCACACCCCACCCCGACTGTGATCCTGTGCCCCGAGCCTCTATCCTGTTCCCCACTCCTGAGGGGACTAACATTTCATCCTAATTGTCTTACAGTGACAAGACTCAACAAAGATCTGGTTGTGGCAGAAATTCAAAGTAGGTGGATTCGGGGAGGACCCCAAACCACAAATTGAGGACGAACAGCAGAAATCTTTTCAGCAAAGAAGACAGGTTTTGAATGGTCACTTGCCGACTGACAGATGGACGGAGGAAACAGAGAACAAGGCTAGCAACCTGGACCCGGTTTAGGTCTTCCCTCCCCCTTCTTTTCTGCTCCTGTGTGCGTGTTGGGGGTAGGGATAAGCATTATAATGAAACCCCCTATTAAAACTCTCCACTATCTCCTATGAGAAGTGGCAGAGAGAGCTGATTAACCCCTCCTCTAAGAAGCTATCTTTTCCCTAGAAGAGGCCAACTGGGCTCTACGATATTCTCTCTCTCTCTCTCTCTCTCTCTCTCTCTCTCTCTCTCTCTCTCTCTCTCTCTCTCTCTCTCACACACACACACACAGACACACACATTGCTCTTCTTACATTAGCAGCTCAATTTATATGCTGATTGTTGTTGTCCATGCATTAAATGGCAAGAGGCTGCAGCCCAGCAATGGTAAGTGGGGAGGAAACTCCTCAGGAGAAAGCTGTTTATTGCTCTCCAGCTGGCAGAGGCTGAAGCATGTGTGAGGAGCAGGACTTTGGGAGAACAACTGGATTCCTAGGAGCAGAGAAGGATGCAGCATACTATCAGGCCTCTCCCACCAGGAAGGAGCAGACCCCCAGGTAGGTGTAAGAATTGAAATTTTATTTCTAACGGTCTCTAGGGGTAAAGATCTTGGTTATATGGCTATCTAATCTGATGTTTAAATCATCCTGGTTATTGGAGATCTTGTGACTAACGGTCTGCATCCAGAATTCAGACAGGCCCAAAGCCCAGAGCTGCTAAGGGATACTCCTGAAAAAGTAACCTTTGCTCTTTCCAATTTTATAGTAAATACTGGGGAATGGAAGGAGAGCTCTGCATAAACTGCTTGCATCTGCTGAATCAGCTGTCTTGTGTCAAGAGTCCTAGAATGGTCAGACGGTCAGGGTGGTATTAGGGCAAGAGGAACAAATCAGAACATAGGAATGGAGAAAGGGCATCTCAGGGTGAGCCCTGTTAGAATCCTAACTCCTTTGGGTGGATCACCCTCAGTTGTGGATCCTTACAAGAGCTCTGGGGCACCTGGGGAGCTGAGCTCTGTTTGAGAGCATGCTGCAGTCTCTGACTTAGGTGTTCTTGAGGTTAAAGAAATGATATCCCTAACTGTTCATTTGCATCTCATGTCAGTCATTACATCTTTGCATTCTGGCAGCCATGCAAAATCAAGTTTTCTTATCCTTTGGGATAAAGGAAAGTTGAAAAAGAATTAGACATTCTTTTAATGCATATGCTTGCTGTTTTCCCAGCTTTACATGAAGCATTTGATAAACCCATTTAAGATCTAGCCCCCAGGCCCATGATACAGTCTGCTAGAACTCCCTGAGTGAAACATGAAAACAACTGAACTAAAATATCTTGATTTATTCTATACCCAGCTCTTCTGAATGTTCCTTGTTTCCTGACTTAGGAATGTCTAAGACTCTAAACCCAAAACAGAGCAGCACCGTCTAGGTCTCCTCAAAAGCCAACTGGGCATTTTCAAGACATGTGCACTTTTGGTCTCTTCCCCAAAGGTGGTTGCCAATAATAAAACAGCCTCTTTTATTTATTAAATATCTACTCTATTCTTTTGGCAATATGCAATTTGTGTCCCCCCATCTTACTCTTCCATTGTGACAACAATGCATAATTTAAACCTTGTTCATTTTTTTTTCACTTCTCTTTGAAATAGAGAAGAGATAAATTGAAGAAGAGTTAATGCTTCTTCTGATAATGCACATGTTTGGTGTTGCTTCTGCCTGGAATAGGGAATTTGCTGTTCCCATCCCAGGTCTCATCCCAGCTCTGTTGAACATTTCACATATACCCTCTCATTTAGTCCCCACAATACCCCCTGAGTACAACTTTTATTCTCTTTTTATACTTGAAGAAACTGAGATGCAAGAGTCTGAGTTACTTGTCCAGAGCTAGTGAGTACAAGCTGGGTTGCAAATCCAGGTCTCCTTAACTAATAAAGCCTTAGCTTAGCATCTCACAAGAGAGAAGTTTCCCAAACCCCCCACTTCTGATATGAACACACCACTGCTTTGCCTGTCCAGGATCCTGGCAGTGTCCATCCTGGACACTAGCTCCTGCCCCTAATTCTCAGAGAAGACCACCCCCCAACCTCCTCATGCTGCCATTGGAAAATGAAAGGGTTAGAGAACAAAGCTTTGATTCAGAATCTCAGAGGCTCCTCTGCTTAAGAAACGCTGCTTTTTTAACTGCCTCTGAATCACACCCCTTTTCAACCAGTGCCCCCTCAGGCTATGAGTGGGGCTTGTGATGTGAGGCCGGGGGAACAGCCAGGAGTGAGCCAGCCTCAGCCCTGAGTCAGTGATGACTCCCAGGGCTCTCTCCTCCACAGATTAATCACCTCCAATTATGGCTTCTGACTGGGCGGCAAGTCATTCACAGCGTCACCTCCTTTGTCTGACCCTCGCCTCCCTGCTATCAGGCTGCCTACTTGTCCAAGATGCTGGCTGCGTGCGACACTTCCCAGCACCCCAAAAAGGTACACCAGCAGCAAAGTGACTCAAGAACAAGGACCCACCTTCTTCCCCCTCACCATCTGCTCTTAGCACTGTGAGCCTTCTGGGGTCAAAAAGAAAAGGGGACATGAAATTGCTCCTCGCCAGCAGCCCAGAGATGACTACAAACCCTCCATTAGCTGATTGGGTAATACCTTGCTGTGTTTCTCCTCAGCAGTGACTAAGAAAGCTTATTCTAATTCCCACTAATTACCCCTCCTGGCAGAGAAGGATGCCACCCAGCCTGGCATGGCCTGAAGGGTGTTCTGTGGCTGCATCACACTCCCTTTCTCTCACTCCCCTCTCTGGCCTCACACCAGCACCTGCCTCCCTCTCCCCCTGCCAACAAAGCCTGAGGCAGCTGGGCCCCACTCCTTTCTGCTCCCTCTATGGAATTCCTAAGCATCCTCACTTTGGCTGCTGACCCAGGCACATGGGTACCCGAAGGCACTGTGCCATCCACCCGCCACCTGCCTGCAAGGGGTGTCACATTGGGCACCTGCCACCTGCCTGCAGGGGGTGTCACATTGGGCACCCTGCCCAGAATGGCCAGCTGAGCGGGCATGAACAAGAACTCAGTGCAGGTACTGAGTACATTTCTGTAGCGTGGCTCAATCTACAAGAACTTTCCCCAATCTTGTTTCACTTGATTTTCATGTAATCGATAGTGATTATTACACACACTAGCCCTCAAAAAACGTGGTGCATTATTACTCTTGTTCTTTAGAAGAAGGGACACTGAGGCTCTAGAACCCTGCACAGCTCAGACCCACTCACTTATTAAGCGGCAGCACTAAGCCTGGAGCTTGTGTTTCTCCCTTGTGTCATGACCCAGCCCTGGTATTAGGATTACAAAACCCTCCCTTAAAACTTTCTCAGTGTGACATCTAAACTTTAGAATTGGGCAGACCTGTGGCTGAATTTACTTTCTATTTCACCCCATCTGATCTGGTGATCAATACTGTTCTAAGCGCTTTTCAAATATAATGTCAACTCTTTTAAATCCCATAACGGTCCTTTGGGGTAGGAATTATCAGTGTCCTTGATTCCAAGCTTCGAGAGCAGAGGCCCAGGCCACATGGCTAACGAGGGCTGTGCCTGGGCTGGGACTCCAGCGCTCTGCTCCAGGGCTGTGCTCTGAACCTCTCCACTAAGCTGCCCCTCACTTCTCTGTGTAAACCTGGGAAAATAACTTAAATTTTTCTGATGTTTCAATATTTTCACCTTTCACCTGGCAGTAGTAAGAGACCTTTCCTCCTAGAATTACGTGAGGGTTAAATGAGATGCTGCAACTATAAAACAATGAGCTCAGGGCCTGGCACACAGTAAACACTAGTGGTTTGCACAGGTAGCCCAGGGGCAAAGCTGAGAGCCAGAGGAGGGTGAGGAGGACAGGATACTTGGGATAGCATTAACAGGGATACTCCCAGGAACTATTCCCAGAGGTCCATAGCAGGACGAATGAAAGATCTTGGGGCAATCTGTGGGTAGGGACCAGGGTGACACACCATATGCTCCTATCCTGAACCACACTCATTCCTCTTCTAAGTGTATCTCTACAGCCTGCTTGATCAACCAGTCCCTAATATAATTCTGATTCTGAAAAGCAAAAGGCTCTGTAATTAAGGTTCTTACCTACTATAGTTTGAATCAATCTTTGAGAATTTGATTAAACCTATAAACCCTTTTTCCAGAAAAATTCACATACACCCAGATACACAAACTTGTTCTTGAAAGTTCAGCAGTTGACCATCAGATCACCAAGGGGTCCATTTGACCCCAAGTTTATGAGCTTCTTTTCTGTATAATTAAGAAGCATCCTTATAATTATCATGGCTAAGCTTGCCAAGCCTTTTACTTTCCAACTTCATGCTCTGACTCTCTCTCACACACACACACACACACGCATGCACGCACGCACACACACACACACACACACGCTACACATATATACTCCCTACCTTCCCCACCACCATAGCTTCCTTGGACACTGCTCCTAGGCAGTGCAGAAGCTGGAGTGGTGGTTGCGATGGCAATGATGATGGCTGTTGCTAAGGGAGCCAGGAGGCCAGGGTGGGGGAAGGCGAGTGGGCAGCAGCCCAGCAGGGCAGCCCCCCACCCCCATCCATGTCTGAGTGCCTCAGGCCCTGGAAATGGTGTTCCCAGCTGGCTGCCATGGCAACAGCAGGCTTGGGAAACTATTCATCAAGGTCTGGACAGATTTCCCCAGCTCTCACTTGCTCTTTCTTCTTCCTAAGTGGCTAATTGAGGTGTAAAAGGGTCTACTGTGAGAGGACAAGGGTCACAAAGGGCAAAGGGCTGGTCACATTCATGTCCTGCATGGAGCAGCCTCCCTGGAAGCTGAAAGGCCAGTAAAGGGTCTAAGCCAGCCCCAAAGCAGAGGGCCCAGCTGCTGGGGAGGCAACCCCAAAACCCAAAGACACCCATCCCTCTTCCAGGGACGTCTGTTCCGGAGCACTTGCTCCTTGCCCAAGGAGTAAGTAAGACCTTCTATGAGCCAGGTGCAATGTGGTTACAACTAGCAGAGCATTCAGAAGATGCAGTGACTATGGAGGGTCAGGCTGATGGCGCGGGGTTGAGAGATTAAGAATCGATGGTCACTGGGTCTAATTTAAATGAGGCTAAGGGATAGATGAGGTTAGAGGGTGATGAAGCAGGTTAAAGCATCTCCAGTGTCAAGATCACCAATTCACCAGTCTGGTTGTAAGTGCTATTCAACATTCTCATTATCTAAAAACATCATCCCTGTTACCAATAATTGGAAGGTAATTAAACAGTGTGCCTATCTCATGTTAATCTTTGAAGCAATCTTCTGTGTGAGGTATTGTCCTCTTTTTCCAGATGAGGAAACTGAGGTTAGACAGGTCAAACCACTTGCCCAAGTCATGCAACCAGGAAGTGATAAAGCTGAATTTGTGTCCGTCTGCCTAGAAATTCCATTCCTTAGTGAGGTGCCAAAGGTAGTAGAAGGACCCAAAGCCACACAGGAGTGACCCAGTCACCTCTCAAGACAAGAGCAAGCACCTCAGGGTAAGACTTTGGGGTTCAGGGCTCTCATGGCCAAAAATGCCCCCTGCCACTGTGCATCCTGTAACATGTGGTTTCAAAGCAACAGCTTGATTTATTTCAAACCCCAGCATCCACAATGTGATCACTTTGCACTATTGTTTTTAAAATATGTGTATGAAAGCAGAGGGCTCTCATCTGTGACCCAGGGCTCTAAAATTGCCTGGTGGTGACTCCTAGGAAGCTCCTGTGGGAAGAGGACCCTTGACGGGAATCAGTGGATCCTCCACTGCCAAAACAACCAGAGCGTGTATTTTGAGAAGGTTACCAGGTTTCCTCTGCTCTCAGAAGCTTGGAGAGCAAAGGGAGGGGGCTGGACCTGGCTGTGATTATGGAAAGGAACCGCCATTTAGAAACACCTGCAATGTTCTAGGAATTCTAGTGCATTTATTCATTTAATCTTCACAATAACTCCTTAAGGTTGATGTTATTACCACTCCATATTATGGAATAAGAAACTGAGTTCACAGAGGTTAGGTAATTTGGCCCAGAGCAAACAGGACTTTAGCCCAAATTTAACTGGCCCCAAAATTAGTCTGTTTTCTATTCTCTGAACTCCTCATGGCCTGTCAAAGCCAGGAATCCCCAATGCAGCCTCTTTGCTGACAGTCCAAGCAGCCTTCTTCTTCCTCAGGGCTCCCTCGCCCACGTAGCAGATGGGCATCTCTCATTCTCCAGCTATTTTTATTTCTTTTTTTTTTCCATTCTTCTTACCCTTCTGGCTCCACCCAAGCAAGAGACCAGGAGTCACAGCCAATAAGCCAGAAACCAGAACAAGGCTCTCACACCACTCTTCCTCCAACTACAGGCAGAGGAGAAGACTGGCATCCTCACCAAGCCTGAATGCAAAAGAGGGGTCATCAGTGAAGCTTGGGGGTGTGATCTTCATATTTAAGCTGTCCCTGAAATAGGCTGTGCCCTGTCCAAACTTTCTTCACTAATTTCTGCTTCCTGGAGAAGCCCTCACAACTATATCACAACAAGGTTGAGCTGAATGTCTACTTCAGGTTAGGTTTACTGGAGGCCCCCACCCATTCTCTGAGATGGACTCTCCCAGTTTCTGTCTCACCTCTCCCTCTACATCAGAAGTAGACCTCCAGCTCAGCCTTGTTATGATGTCCTGTCCCCTTTCAGAATCATGTCTTAGGAGGTAGTTCTAGTCCTGGGAAGAGCTCAAGGTTGGGAGTCAGAAGATCTTGGTTCTGTTCCCAGTTCTGCCACTAACAAGCTGGGTGATCTTGAGCAAGTCACTTAGCCTTTTGGTGTCTCTGGTGTCTTCTATAATCATTGGACCAAATGGTCTCTTCTAATATTCCGCATTGCTTCTCTGAGCTCTGTAGTTCCTTAAATCCATTCCATGTCTGCCTCCTAGATCCAGCAATGCCTACCACCGCCAACAGTCAGATGTTCCTGTCCCATTCAGATCCTGCCAAAATATAAAGAGATAAGGCAAGATCTGTTGGTTCTGTGATTTCTTTTCAGGCTTGAAGTTTAATTAAAATTGTGCCCCAATCAGTACAAGAGCTGGATGCTCAGGTCTTCCATACAACAAATTCTATAAAAACAGTTCACCTCTTATTTCCCTCTCTCTCTGTTTCCACTCTTTTCCAATCACTCAGTCAAGTAATATGTATTTAGTGGATGCATCTGCAAGTCATAGTGCAGAAATGTACTTCAAAATGACAAGGTCCTTGTCCAGGAGGAACTTACAATTCCACAAGGATATAACACAGACAGAAGCATTAAAGTCAGCCTGCTGCTCTCATGCAGTGGGCAAGGACAAAGGATTTCTCAGTGCCTTTTAACATTTCCTTTACCCACTTCAGTTGTTAATCTTGTAGTGACATTATGTTTTTGGTGCCTGTCTTCAAACCACTATCCTGCTTTCTGTCTTCTTACCTATGGAGGAAATCAAGCTGCTCTGAGATATCCATCTTCTCTCCTGCCCGGGCCTCACCTTCATACCTGGATGTGTTGACCCTATTCTCACATCTCTGCAACCCAAAGGCAAGAGTTTGAGTGCTGTGGCACACGGGCTGTGTCTGTCCAAGCAAATGATAAGACTGTAGATAGAGGTTGTGGAGCTCTCTCTTCCCCTCTGCTGAAGTCCCGGGTGCTTTCTCAGAATTCCCTCACTAAGCTTCTTAGAAGACAAGTGCTGCCTGCCATCCTCCTCTGTTCTTTTCGTCCCAACATCTTAACACTCTATGTCCGCTCCATAAATAATAACTTCTCTAGAGCTCTTTATAATTTACAGAGAGCTTACACTTCTGTTTTCTCATTTAATCTTCTCACCAATGCTATTAGATGGGATTATTATTTCTCCTTCTTTACAGATAAGAACCTGAGGCTCAGAGAGGCTGACTGGCCTAAGACCTCACAGCTGGACTCAGCTGAACTGAGCTGGGACTTCACTAAGCTCTTTCAGCACTAGATGCTCCTTCATGGCCTTCTACGTGAAATCAAAGGGAAAAATTCTCCACCGGGTTCACCGTTCTCCTAAGATGTCACAGTATCCTACACCCCCAGGGACAAGTGGCCTTGGAGGCTCCAATTTCAAGCATCATTCCATCCCCTTATAGTGCACGATGACCCAGAGCTCAAGACGCGAGAGACAGGGCTCAGCAAAAGAGGGAGAAGAGTGAGAACAGATGAAAGAGCACCAAGGGGAATGCTGATGCCCACTCCCCGTCTGAGGACCAGACATACAAAAGCTCCTTA
>NW_006431288.1:3836835-3839918 GCF_000325575.1 Pteropus alecto
TATTTTCGTTTTGTTTTCTGGAAAGAAATAAAAAAAAGAAAAATTCAGAAAAAAAAAAAAATTGAGACATTGGTTCAGGAGTGAAAACAAAGAAGTACCTGGTGTGAAAGAAAAGCCAAGCCAAGCCAGGGAGATGAAAGGTCGTTCTCTTTGGCTAACAGATGGTGGCCTGTGTGGGCAGGAGAGAGGGTGTCAGGGGCTGCCGAAGGGTCCAATAATGGGGCTTCGAGGTAAGTCCATATGGCTGGGGAGCAACCCTGCTGCAGGTGTACATTGGGTGGGGCCAAGCTGACCACCCCTGTGGTGCTCATAAAGGGAGAGGTGCACAGGGTGCCTCTTCCAAGTTTAGACCAAAATCAGACCAGCTCTGGTCCACTCCTACATGTACCCTGCTCCTGAGTACATCCCTGCTACCTGTAGACTACACCAGCTACCTTGTCAAAGGGAGACAGATGCCAGGGAGTTGGACTTATGAGGAGGAGGTCAGAGAGCAAAGAGAGGTAAAAGAACGGGAAAGACAGAAGAGAAATGGGGCAGAGGAAGGGCCAGACTCAAAAGAGGCAGATAAAAGACAGGCAGGTGACCTGAAGGTGGGATGAAAAAGGGAAAAAAAAGCAGAGAAAGAATCATGAGACCAGATGATAAATGAGCAGAGAAAGGAGACAGAGAAACAATGGGGGCCAGGGGAGTGACTTGTTAACATGTGAGGACAAGAGGATACAACACCCTCATCCCCACTACCTGCCACTGGTGGTCATCGTAAAACTAACAGCCACGTGGAGGTGACAGACAACACACCCTGCCTAGCCATCCTCTCTGTCTTCCTGTTCTCCCTCTGTCATCTCAGTTTCTTACCCTTTTGTCTTTTAACTGCCACATTCAGCATCTTTCAGGTTCTTTCTGCTCATTCATCTGCCAAAAGCTGAAAGTCCCAGAGCTGAGACTCTGATTCAAGCTCTATTCCTCAAGTGCTACATGGCGCTGGTGGAGGGACTTCCAGTCTGAACACCACAGTTTCTTCATTGATGAACCTCCCATGAGAGTTGTAAGGGGATAATAGAGTAAATATAAAAAAACTGTTAAGGCACCAAAAAGATCAGACATTAGAGATCCTAAGTTATTCCAGGACTGAACCCCTTAGATCCTTAGAAGGCAGACTCTTGCCCCAGATGCACGTGCCCTCTGCCATGTCATCTGACTGAGGCACTGAGGCTGTCCAGCTGCTCCCACACACCTTACAGCGGCCTTCTTCCAAACCCGAGGAGCAGGCCTTGCAAAGAGTGAGCCATAATTGGGTGGAAGGGTTGGCTAGTTCACCAACATTTCCTAGGCAATTAATCCAGAGTGGGATCAGAGACAGGGTGCTAGAGTCTAAGTGTCATTCCTGAAGCAAATCTAGGCTTCTAGTGTGTGAAATGATCTAGGTGGATTTTCAAGAAGCCACTGAATATATATGGGGGCGGGTGTATGTGTGTGCGGGGGCAGAGAGAGAGAGAGAGAGAGAGAGAAAATGAATATGGGGGGAAATGGCAGAGAAGCAAGAGGAAGAATAATGGATAGAGACAAAGGAGGAAGGAAGACCTCAGGGACTATGGTGTAAAGGTGGTTGGATAGACAGGAAGAAAGGAGGGGGAAACGAGGGGCAGGAAGAAGCCGCTGGGTGAAAAATAAAGAGGCCGAGAAGGCTGAGCCAGGAGCCGATGGAGCAGCAGATGGAGAAACAGAGACAGAGAGCAGAACCCTGGAGGAGCAGGCACACGGCGAGGCCTGGTAGCCAAGCCCTGCAGGTTTCCACGGGAAGCAGATGCTTACAGGGAACACGTGGAGCCTTGTTGACTCCTGGCCCAGCGCAGCCTCCTTGGCAGCCAGCCTGAGCCTGAGGAGACAAACCAGGTCCAGATAGGCAGGTGAAGGACAGCCTGGCCCTGTGGGGCTCCAGCTCTTCTCCGTTCTCCTCTCGGCAACTCCAGCCTTTATGAGTCCCAGGGAAGCCATAGCTGCCATATCACATCCAGAAGGAAGCAGGCTGCGTCGGAGGGGTGAGTGTGAGCCATGACAAGGGTGTGCACATGTGTGCCTGAGTGCGCCAGCTGGTGGAAGGGGCAGAGGAGGCAGAGCACTGACTCAGAGCGCCAAGCCTAGTGCCTAGCACCTGTGCTGTGCTGGGGTGGGACTAGCCCCCAGCAGAGCCCAGCTGGTGCAGGGGAGGGCCGTTCCTTCTCCCCTTAGTGCCCACTGCAAGCTCCTTGCAGCTTTTTGCTGCTGCCATTTTCTCTTTGCCCAAGCCACCATCCTGCCACAGCCCCTTCTCAACAGAAAGGAACTGGGTGCACCCTGGGGTTCTGGGTCAAAAGAACCTTGGGCTTCCACGGCCTCATTCCCTCCTGCTGCCACTCACAGTCCACTTTCCTACCACTGCTGCGGATGGAGAGCATCATCTGTAGGCTTCTGGCTTGGGTGACCCCCACCCCAAGAATGCCCTTTGGTAGGAAAGAAGCTCAGAAAGACCTGAAGAGAGGGTGCTTTTACTAAGGAAAGGACCAAGCCCTCTCCTTAGTGCAAAGGCCGCTCCCACACTGCCCTCCACCACCCACTTCACCCTCCAGTGGCATCCCCAAGACGTCAGTGACCCCAACATCAAGCTCCCCAATATGCCTGGACAGTCCATAGGCTAGAGGAGTCCCTCACTGCTCCTACACCCAAGGTCAAGGGCTCCTGCCAGTGGCCCCAGATTGGACAAGATCCCTGAGCTGGGAGGGAAGTGGTGGAGGGAGGGGAGTTGGGTGGGAGCACAGCAGCGGAGTGGAGGCGCATCGCAAGAAAGACAGGTACCACAGGAGCCAGATGGGCCAAGCAGAAACAGAAGTTAAGTAGGAAGAGACGGATAAACAGCAGACACCAAGCAACCAGCCAAGCATATGCTCCGCAAGCAGGCGACATAAGTACCCAGTAGGGTTTGGGTGGGGGAGGGGCCGTGGACCCACGGGGAGGGGGACCTGGATTTGCTGTGGGCTGACTGCTGCCAGGTCAGAGCTACGGATCCTATCTTTCTCCAGGGTTTCTCAGAACAATGAGAACAATGA
>NW_006431288.1:3840004-3851048 GCF_000325575.1 Pteropus alecto
GGTTGTCCTGGAGGGTGATTGGATGGGTCGCCCGAGCGATTGGTCTCTTGTGGAAAAACCGGAGTCCCAGACCCAGAAGTCTGGATAGCCAGCTGCCATCTCCCAGTCCCCAAAGCAGAGACCCCCTAGAGCCAAACGAGATTCAGGAGAGGAGCAGAGAACCACCACCGAAAAGCGGACCCGGAAGTCCTTGGGCCCTGGCAGGTGCTGGCTTCTCCGCTATTGAAGCCCATCCAGACTAGAGCCTCAGTCTGAGTGATGTCATCCTTTTGAGCGCCAGGCAGGGAAGGGGTGGAGCCAGACCTGAGCTTTGCGGAGTTTATAGGCTCCACCCCCAGAGCTCTCTGCTTCTGGGCCCTGTCTGCCCAGCTCCCTCCTGTCTGAGGCTTCTTGGCCAGGCTGCTGAAAATCCGGTACAGCTGCAGAGCTGCAGAAAGCAGGGCCTGGCAGCGGATGGGCTTACCTGGGTCTCTCGTCTACCACTTCCACATTCTTTCCCAATCATACTTAGTGGAGCCCTGAGCTTCCAAAATCCCTCAACTGGCTGGCAGAAGCAGTTTTCTGGTACCCCAGCCTTGGCCCCGTTCTACCCACAACATGTCCAGAAATGCTCTTCTGCTCTGCAAAGTACCAAATATTCTATTAGACTTTCTTCTCTGAATACTGCTCTAAGGAAAAATAACTGAGGGAGATAAGCACTACTCTGGGTTTGTTAGAGCCGAGCTAAAGAAACAAAGCTCTGAGCTGAATCTGCAACTGTTCTAAGCCCCAAAGCCATACAGCCCTCCCACAGAATGGTCCCTTCACCTCTCACATGCTCGTGCTGGACATAAGCCAGCTCGATGTCAGCTGCTGGCCTCCTTCCCCAGAGCCCTGCCTCCCCTCCGCCACTCTACCCTAGCCTATACTAGTCACTATGGCTGGGAGCATTAATGTCTCTGGCCTACGCAGAAACCTGACCTACCCATGCCCACCTAAGTGTCAAGGTGCTATTAGGAGTCACTATGTGCAGCCACATACATAGCTGGAGTAGCACAGATGAAAGAACCAGCCCTGGCCTTTTCTGTGAAACTCACCACACCACAGGGCCTCTCATTCTGGACTCAGTTGCTTGGCACAGCCCCAGGGCCCAGGAGCAGAGAGGAGCTTTCTAGGTGCATGCTCAGGAGCTTGGCAGCCAGGCTCATATGTGCCCATGTGCCCAAGGCAGATGCTTGACTCAGTGCCACGGCCCTCTTAGCTCTTACTAATATGATGGCTCTGTAGCCATAATGTGTCTGAGGATGAGGGTGAAACTAACAGGAAGAAAGAAGGAACTAGGAGTGAAATTTCTACTTTGACTCATTGAGTCCTGGACCAGGGGCCCTTGGCAGGACAAGCCCTAGGACCAACTCACACCAGGAAAATGTTGCCCTTTCCTGTGCCAGCTCTTGGACTTCACACATGAAACAAGTTGCCTAATAACCTATATTATTATGTGTATTTCATTTTCAGACTGCTTTCTTATATGTCAGGTTTGATTCCCATAACATCTCCATGACTGGAAGTAAAGCAGATGGTATTTTAATCCATTTTATGGATGAGGAAACAGAGGCTGGATTTGAGGATCTATTTATCAAAGGCTTCACAAAGCATTTGAGATTATCAACAATATAATTTATTATGAACCTGGCTGAGCTGAGAGCCTGGACACCCAGACAGACTCCTAGTACCATAATCCTTCTAAAAATAAAAACGCTGATTTGTGTACTCACCTCCAAAGAGATGCCCAAAGGGACTAAGGGAGGAAGTTTCCACCCACCGGATACCTGCTTGGGGAAGGCCTGAGGTAAGGGACAAGTATGTGCATATGGGATGTGCAGCCCTGTCTCTGGATATGTGCACATGCTGTGTGTTTTAAAGGGTGAGTTAGGAAATGGGATATGCATGAGCTTGAGATAACTCATACAGTTATTACATTTGCATATATACTGATGGCATGTGCAAAAAGAGAAGGATATGTATATGGAGATGTAAGGATCTGTATTTTTCTGGGTGACAGTAAAGAAAAAAATCATACAGACAGGTTCACGACTGGGTCTGTGAGCATAAGCCTGGTGTATGGGTGTGTGCAAGTGTGTATCAGAGTTTATGCATGGGTGAGGAAGTATGTAAAGAAAACTAGCACCAACTGGAAGAGGCATTTCTTGGAGATGCGAACTAAGACGCCAAGTCAGATGCTTCTCTGCTCTCCTTTCCCAGGGATTCTGAGAGGGTCTTCCTGGGACAAACGATGAGTGTCCCCACAGGCTCTGTGAATTGTGCTACCCAGCAGCACCTCCGGCCTGCACTCCACTCCGCTCCACTCCACTCCACTGAGCAGACCATGATAGCTAATAACATTTAAATTCTGGCCTGAAGGTGCCGGGATGGCCCTGGGAAGGAGGAAGGAAAAGGTGGTGTGGACTCCAAAGGAGGGACTTGGAGTTAGCAGATTTGATCACTTGGCACCTGAAGAGTCCAGTCCTCTAGTCAGACCTTGAGGACCCCTCGTTTGTGTTTAAGCCATGGCTGGGCCAGAAACTTAAAGGCAGAGGGTGACCTTAGGAAGGAACAGTGCTGAGCTGCAGCCCACGGTACCCTGGAGCAGACAGGGTATGCTACTCTGTCTTTTCTACCACCCAAGCAGGTGTCCCAAGCACAGAGGGGCAGAGAGGAGCCTCCTTTGTGAAGGACGCCCCTTCCCAGGTATATGCAAGGAGATCTTGCACTCCCGCTCCCAGGCCCAGCTGCCTGGGAGGCCCTCTGCCAGCACAGAGAAACCCACTGTTCCTCCATCTCCCACAGTTCAGGCTGCGCTGAGCCATCCTCATGGAATGGAGATTTATAAGGCTGTAACCTCTGCCTTATAAGAGGAGGAGCAAGCAGCCTCCTCTTCAGTCAAGCAACTGGATGCTAAATCCTAAATCCTAGTAGTAGCCACTATGGCCCCTGACCCCAGCATTCAGCTGCAGGGGGAGCAGAGTGATCCCCAAGGAGGAGGGCCTGAGGTCTGGGGATGGCTGGGAGCACAGTTCAGACCAGCAACTGGGAGTTTTCCTCTCCAGGGCTCAGGTGCCAGCCCCTCTGAGGGCTGCAGCACCTGCAGGCTTTCTCTTTTTTTCCCCTCAAGAGGACACACCTGAATGACACCATGACAAAGATTCAAGAACATCAAAACTAGAAGGAACCTCAGCTCCTCTTCAGTGTCTCATTTTACAAACAAGAAAGCAGAGACCCCAAAGAAAGGAAGAGACATGGCCAAGGTCACAGGGAGCTCATTGTGGCCTCACCAAGATTATAACTTGTTAGGATTTTTGCAAATGGGTTTTTCTATAGTTTGGTAGAATTTAGATTATTTTTCAGAAGGCTAAGCAGTCTGGGCCAAGTGGCCAGCTTCCCCTAATCTACGCTGATAGAGCACTGTGATTAAAATTCAGCTGCACACCTCTTGCTGGGAAATGCAGTGATATAACCATCAGTGCAAACCAAGCAGCTGCCTCCCACCCTTAAACAGAGGCTCTAAACCCAAGATCCATGTGTCAGCTTCCTGGGCTCAAAAGCCCCTCAAATTGTAGGCAGATTTTTGAGTGTCTGTGCAGTGGACATTCTTCTGGAGAGAAGTTCACAGTGTTAATCAATTTACAGACAGATGCATGACATGGAAAAGGTTAAGAATCCTTGCCTTAAAGCAATAGTCCCCAAGCTTTTTGGCACCAGGGACCAGTGCTCCTATGAGAATCTAATGCCTGATGATCTGAGGTGAAGCTGAGATGATGATGCTAGCACTGGAAAGCGGCTGCAGATACAGATGAAGCTTCCCTAACTTGCCCACAGCCCACCTCCTGCTGTGAGACCCTAACAGGTCTCCCTGACCAGTACTGGTCCACAGAGGGGGTTAGGGACCTCTGCCTTAAAGTATCAGGAATTCAGGCTCAGGAGAAACCAGATCTCAGCTATCAGTTGCTAGATACTTTAGCGGCATCCACAGACATAAAAGAGTTGGAATATATTGTTCCCTAGATTTATGAGTATATATTTTGCAATACTAAGAACTTCCAAGCTGTAAGCTCAAGGGTAAGGTTCTTGTCTACATGTTCTTGCCTATCTAAGATTTCCTTAGAGCGTGGGTCAGGCCCTGAGGAAAAGAAAATCTAATTTACTAATCTGTGTAATATTTCTCTTCTCATGCCCACTCCTACTTGGTCTCCAAAGGATCACAAGGCTTACAAAATAGGGGAGCCCTGATGCAAAACTTGCAAGAATTGTTTTAGATTTCAATATTGAGTTTATGGACTTTTTTGTCTACTGTTAAAAGACTAATTATGTTGGGGAAATCAAGGCAGTCCACTCAAACCCTGAATCCAGATCTCCTGACACATTTTGTGTTGTGTCCCACAACAGCCCAAGAACCTCTGGGAAGCTTTGTCCTTTAGACACCAAGGAAGAGCTCCTGCGAGCAGGGGCAGCCATGCTCAGCTGGCCTAAGACCCTGGACCCGGGGAATCTGAGTGCTCAAGTGTAAAAAGAGAAGAATTCTAAATGTGACCAGGATCAGGGTGGACCTCGGCCTCAGGACATGGGCTCCACTCCTCAGCCTCTCCATCTTCTGTGTATCAGCCCTCCTTGTCCCACTTTGCAGCCTCAACAGCTGGGCTGCTAAACCTCTGGGGATTAAGAAGTTAGGGGAGGGGACAAGCAAGAGAGAAGCTCATCCTGGGGCTGTGAGTTTGGTGAGTTTATGCCTCTGGGCTTCTGTTTCTTCATCTGTTAAAGGGAATAATAACAATACCTTCCTTGGAGGGTCTTTTCATGTCTATGGTCCTCACAGTGAGCCAGGCACCTCCTAAGTCTGTCAGAAATGCCAAGTATTGGCCCCTCACCCTGGTTGGCCTCCCATCCTGAAGAGGGAGGAGAAGGAGTTGAGTTCTCAGCTCTCCCTTTTCTCAGCTGGACCCTCCTGTGGAGAGATGAGCTCTAAGAGGTGACTGTACAGCTGCTGCTTCTGTCTGGGGATAAAAATAGCCTTCTCTCTGTCCATGTCCAGCTCAGGGCCAGGCAGAGCTGTGGAGAGGACTTATGGTGGCGGTGGGGAGGGGGAGACAGAAGGTGGGGCAAGATCCACGTGCCCCCCAAATTGGCAAAGACCAGGAAGGCAGGAGCAGGAAGGGTAGCACCTTGGGTCCTGCGTCTTAGCTCTGGTTTTCTCTGGCCCCCCAGAAACTCCTTAGGGAGGAGAGAGTGTTCCTCATCCCTGTGCTGTGGGGGTAAAATGAGACATGAAACAGTTAGGGAGGCCGACCAGGGTGAGGGGCCAATACCCGGCATTTCTGATGACTTAGGAGGTACCTAGCTCACTGCCTTTGGCACCATAGACATGAAAAGACCCTCCAAGGAAGGTATTGTTATTATTCCCTTTAACAGATGAAGAAACAGAAGCCCAGAGGCATAAACTCACCAAACTCACAGAGCCAGAAAGTGGGGGGATTGCACCTCAGGTCAGGCAGCCTAGGTGCAGAGCCCATAGCCCCAACCACAGCAGGGCCAGCATCCCAGCCCACCAGAGGGCAGAAAAGGAGGGCACTCCAAAGGAGATGGCCATGGTAACCTAAGCTCATCATAAGCCTAGGCATGTGCCGTGTTCCTAGGCCTACCACCCAGTCGTCATGTCCTCAGAGTCGCTTTGAATTTTTAGGTAAATCCTCTCTAGTTATCTCACTCGCCTTTGCAAGCCACCATGCCCCCATTTTCTGAAAAGGTGCAATGACATGATGCCCAGCTAGCTCCTGGGGAGCAGGGATCCCAGAGTCTCAGAGGAACAAAGCCACAGCCAGTGAATCCTACTCTCGGCAACAGGCAGGAGGGGCAGCTGAGGACCTTTCAAGCCTGGGTTATTTCAATGCTTAGAATAAAGCAGATTTGGGTTTTACAGACAAGAGTGAAGGTGGAGAGAGGTTAGAGAGGAGGATGTAAAGGGAAAAAGAGAGAGAGAAAGGGAAGGAAGGAGGAAGAGAAGTGAGAGAAAAAGAATGAGAGGTGAGGTGGTTTCTCAAAGACAGACTGCCCACCTGGCTGCTCTGTCTACACTAGAGCAGCCTAGGAGGGAAGAGCTGGTGCTGCCTAGCCTGAAGACAGTAGCAGCAGAGAGAAAGCCCTCGTGTCAGCGAGAGGCTGGGAAGGGGAGGTAGTGTGTGGTGGCCCCCAGACCTCAGGAGGCTCGTAAACACTGCTTTAGTCCTGTTTCCTCTCCGGATGCCTCGGTTGGACTTGCCTTGTTTAAAGCCGAAACACATACCATCCTCCTGCAGAGCCACTAATGCAATTAACAAAATACATTCATAAATCTTGCATGGCATCCGGAGCTGTCTCCTCTCTCCCAAGCACAGGGGCCAGTTCCGGAGATCCTGTGCAGAAACCTCTCTGACCGGCCCAGTGTCAGGACCTCCTGAAGAAAGCAGCGTAACCCTTAGTAGGACAGCAAGGCCGTCCCTTCTTGCTTGAGCCCCTTACAAGGGGAGGGGAACAGGAAATATGGAGAGGTCCAAAGAAGTAGAGAAAGGGAAGGTGAATGAGATAAGTGTTTGCAGGGAACTGGGGAAGTGGTTCATGTTTTCCAAGGTACAAATAGGAACATCTCCACAGGCTCATAGAAGCACCCCTTTGGGTGGTCATTTTACCTTGGGAGGACAATCCGTGAGAGGGTATGAGACAAGGGCATCTGTGTGAGTACGCATGCATGACTTGGCGGCATGCCTGGGTGTTTGTGTTTTGTGGGGGGTGTGTGTATGTTCTCAGTCTGGAAAACTGGTGACTCACTAAAAAAGGGAGCTTTCTGATCTGAAGAGCTTATTTTCAGCTATTTTTATCTCTTCTTGTCTCTTGGCCCTTTTCTCCCCTTGTAGAGGAATTTGGGACTGTGAATGCTGCGTGCGTGCATGTGAGTCTAAGCTTGGGCCAAGAGGTGGGAACCCCTGAAAGTGCAGAGATGAGGCACACATGGGATCTACAGCAGGGACACCGACACACAGAATGTCCTTCTCTGGTGTGTCCATGTGCAGGTGCACAAGCAAGTGTGAGTGAGGCCAGAGAAGTCCCTGGATGTTTCTGCACCACCTGCCTGAACTCTCTGATGGGGCTGGTCTATAACTCTGTATGCTCATATCACTCCTAGTAGATCACATGAGAGCTACTGTGGGGATTCCGTTATGATGGAATAAGACTGCAGCTATGCACGGCTCAAAGGCCCCCAGCCCAAAGGGCTGAAATCCAGCCATAGGTGGCTCCTTGAGCTATGTACTCTGCTGAGGGGTCACATCATCCCAGCGGAGAGGCACCTTGTCTAGTCCATCTGTTGCTCCTGGTGTGCAGTGGGCTGACTAGCCAGCCACCTACCCACTTCATTCTCTGCACAAGTACTGGAGGAGCATGTGCTCTGCACAAGTAGTCTTCACGAAGCAGAGCAGGCAAACCAGAGCCCTCGGTGCATTCATATTCTGTCTGGCAGTGGGGACCGACTTCTGCACAGTCAGCCTAAGAGAATGTGACCCTGAGGCTGTGCATGAACTGCGCGGGAAGGAGCCGATATTTCTTCCTGCTGGGGCCTGGGGCCTCCATGGAGAAGAGGGTTTTCTCTGGGCCTTGAGTGATGAATACATCTCACCAGATGGAGGAAGAACTTAGGTAGGGCAACCGGCCACAGGAAGGTGTGGGGTTGAGAAGTGCAGACAGTGACTAGGAAAGGCACCCAAGCAGAGTGGCAGGGGTGGCTCAGTCTCACAAGGTGAAATCAGATCTGGCCAGCAAGTGGCTTGGATTCAAATTCTGCCTTGACTGGTCTCTGGCTCTGTGGCCTTGGCCTCGAGGAGAAGACATTTTGAATGATCTCCCTCTCTTCTTACCCAACATAGAAGGAAAATGTCTTTGCCTTTCTTGAAAGTTCTGGATACCTTCTAAGTGGGTGCCTTCTAAGCATCTATAAAACGGGACACTAGCACGGTGATGTTCTGAACATTAAATGAGAGAATCCATAGAAAGCTGTCAGTACAGAGCTAAGTAACTATGTACTAACTTACTAGCCTATTTTATGGTGATCCTCAGTAGGGGCGATTTTACCCCCCAGAGGATATTTGTCAGTGTCTGAAGACTCTTTTGGCTGTTAAAACCTGGGGGGATGGAGCAGTGCCACTGGTATCTATTTGGCAGAGGCCAAGGATGCTGCTAAACATCCTGCAGTGCACGGGATGGTCTCACCACAATAAATTATGCAATCCAAAGTATACACAGGGCAGAGGTTGAGAAACCCTGGGCTAAGAAGTTTGCCTTTCTCCTGAGCACAGTAAGGTGATAATGATTTTTAAACAGAGAGTGACATAATGAAATCTAAGTTTTAGAAAGAAAATTCCAGCAAAGACGTGACATGACTAAAGAACTCAGGAGGCCACTGCAGATCTGCAGATAAGCAAGATGCCAGGAGAGGGAGTTGGAGTGGCAGTGAGACCAGGAAGAGGAAACAAATTCAGGGACTTAGGTAAGAGAGAATTGAGAGAACTGGCTGGGGTGGGGGAGGGAAGAACAGGTGTGCGGGCTCAGGTGACTGAGCAAGTGGCGATGCTACCTTTTTTTTCCCCTCTAGGCAGAAGCTGATCATGAGTTTAATAAACAGCAGAAAAATTGTATGTACTAATTACATAATTAATCAAAGAGGTGATGCTGCCGTTCAACAGCTTCTGAAGAAGAGACTCTCTTTGGCCCTTTAGGAGTCCTGGTGAGTGTAAAAACATCTCCAATGATCTGGATGTCAGCCCTGTTCCTTCCACACCACCTGCTCCCACTCTTCCTGCCACCCCCGTATGCACAGGACCACCTTTCAAGAAACCCCCTCATAGGCACGGCGACCAAGATGGCCAAGAGACTCACTGCCTTATTCAAGAATGCCTGGGCCAAGGAGCCGGTGCTGGCTGCATCATTCATCACTGGGGGCCTCGCTATAATTCTGCCCTCCGTCAGCCCCTACACCAAGCACACCAGCATGATCAACCAGGTCACATCCTACAACTATCCAGTGCCTGGTCCAAGATTATGGGAACATGCCCGATGTGCCTGGCCACCCCCAGGACCTCCAAAGCACAAGCTGGGAGTGGCTGAAGAAATTTTGAGTACCTCCACTGTCAGGAAGGAGGCCTGTCCCCCATGGCTCCTAGTAAAAATGTGAGCATAAAAAGAAAGAAAGAAAGAAAGAAAGAAAGAGAAACCCTCTCATCATGCTTTTAGGGCCCAGGAAATGTGGGCCTCTGGCTGTGCCATCTCTCTCTCCTTTGTCCTTAGAGCCCCCAACGCACCTCACCTCAGGACTCCCAAGGATCTCAGCAGACAAGCCAAAGAGCAAAGATGATCACCCTGGACCCCTGACATCCAGCACCCGTCTGCAACTTTCAGGTGATTGCAGTTCCTGTGGCCTGCAGTGGGCAGGGGGAGGGACTCCAGAAGCCCAGGCAGACTTGATCAGCACAGAGACTGAGCCTCATTACAACTCAATTGCCCCTGCCCCTTTGAACGAGCTCTGTAGACAAGGAAAGGAGCTGGGGAGAAATCTCAAGCAGTCAGTACATCAGCAGGTGAGCATATGATTTGCCCTGATTTGTGCTTGGTGCTGAGGGAGGTCCTAGAGCAGTGTAATATGTCATTCCTACCCCCACAAATATTGCAGCTAATTGGGAGGGCAAGATGAACAGGCAGAGAACAACCAAAAGACTCTTCGAGAGGCCCTGGTGTAGCATAGGGAGTACTGGGTAGGATTTAGACCAGAGTTCTATCCTACTGACCTGTGGCCGGAGGTAGTTCCCTGCACCTCAAACGCTCTAGGCACTTCATCCAGGATTGTTTCTAATTGTCCGGATTATGGATGGCAGCAGCAGTTCTGATGGATTGGTACTGACTGCCTGGAGCACGGTGTTGAGAAGGATTCAGAGGCAGCATTCAGATTTAGCTGAAGTGCTGTGGTTAATTAGTGATGCCTAACCTAAAGTGAGTGCTAAAGGGGGCTGTGACAATATGATTTCTACTTATTAACCATTCCTAATTAAGAGCAACTGACTGGGGTCATTTGTAAGGACTTCGAGCTCTCAAATTATATAATTCTATGATTAAAATGTAAAATTCCAAGGCACTGGCTGAAAGTACACTAAGTCAGAGTAGGAAGAGATGTGTGTGGGTTCGAATCATCAAGGAAGGCTTTGGGAAGGAGGTGGCACTTTAGCTAGGCCTCAAAGTTGGGGGGGGTAGCTGTACAGGAGGTGGGAGGACATTTCTGTGAGTAAAAATGGAGCTGAGCATGGGCTGTTCTTGGTACAGGAAGAAGGAGTCCAGCTCCCTGGAATGCACTGTCTTTGTTTGGGGCAAATAATATATATGTGAGTCTGATCATGTATAAAAATGAGAGCTAGCATTTATTGAGAGATTACTCTGCAGTGAGCTATAGAATAAAGATGATTTTCCCCACGCTATCTCATTCGATCCCCACAACATGTCCTCCAGGTAGTCCTATTACTAGCTTTCTTGTAAGGAATGGAAACACCAATCAGAGACGTGAAGTGACTTGCTCAGGGTCACACAGCTAAATGGTAGTAGAGTGGGGTTTCAGCCCAGGCAATGTGGTTCTAATGTGTGCAGGCATAACTTCTACTCTGTTTCCTCCCCTGCTTTTAAAAGCAGGACAGTGAGGGAACAATGCAGTTGAGACATCATTGCTGATTCTCTGAGGTCCAGAAAGAGGACAGGAAGGGCCGCATCCTGAGGAAGGAAGACCTGGGAGATAGATCACAGGAACAAATGGAAGCCGAGAACAAGGCAACGCAAACACAGATCACAGTAAGTGCTAAGTACCAGAGGTCTGAGCTCCTGGAGACTTTCCCCAAGCCCTAAATAATCTATTGGATTATGTCCCAGCACCACTGATAAGGCAGGAATACATGACATCCAGGGATTTGGGGCTCAGCATGTGAAGATAGAAATAGATCATACCTCACTC
>NW_006431288.1:3851058-3862914 GCF_000325575.1 Pteropus alecto
TCCAGAAACAAGGCGGCAGCCTAAATGGAGACCTCATTTTAGAGATTTTCGCTCTGCCCAGGGCTGCAGCCTCGGCCAGCTCCGCTCTGTCCCTGCCTGGCACCTGGTGGCGTACTGGGGAACTTCTGTCTCTTCTCCCTCTATCGATAGCCCTCTCTTGTTTCCTTCTTTTCTTTTCCAGTTGAAGGCAAACCCCAGCTTCTCTCCAGTTCATCCTTATAGTTCATGGAGACCAGAAAGGTCTTGTTGTGCCTCTCCCTGCCTACGGGCACCTGAGCAGAGGAAGAGACCCGTGTGTTCTTGTTCTTCCATCAGCACTAGTACCACTCGCCCCACCCACCCAGGAGCAGCACCTGTGCCATGCAGGCAGGCTCAGAAATCTGGGGATCAATGTGAACCAGCTTGGAAACTCCCCATTCTTTCTCACAACCTCCCTCTCATCTTCCTGACCCTGGCTCTGTTTCTCAACTGGTCCCACTCAGTCTCAGGATCCCCTTGACGTCCATGCTTCTGGAGTTTCCATCTGGCTTCAGGGAGACCTCTGGCCCCCATGGACCCTCCTAGCATTGAAGAAAGGACAGAGTTGTAATATCAGGCTGGAGGCTCCCACCAACCACCTGCTACTCCTACCTTACCACCTTCTCCTGCTAAGCTTTCACTCTTATTGTCCAAGACATGGTCGTTGACTAAGGGCCTGATTTTGTAACTGTCTTTCCAGAATTTTCCTCCTTCCCAGGCTATTGAGCCAGAGCGGCCATCCTCACTATCAGAAAATTCATCTTTATTTCCCAGATTAATTTCTCAGCGTGTCCATTCTTTCTTGTTCTGGGGAGTAGCAGGGCTGGATGCTGCAATCGCGCTAATCCTTAGGGCTCCACTCCACCCCCTAAAAAACAGTTTCCCTTGTCTTACCCTTTTCAAAGCTTACGGCCCCAGCTCCTTGGCCCTGAGGCACAAGAAAGAACAGTTCTCTTCCAGCAAGGAACAAAGCAGGACAAACCTTCGGCTACCTTGAGGAAGCCCTGTGGAAGTCCCTGCAATTCTCCACAGACCATTAACTTTTGCTCTTTCTTCCCAGTGGACCCCATGGCTAGACACCCTTGGCCAAGCAAGTCACCAGCATCCGAACCTCTCCTCTTTCTTCTTTCCTTCTCTTCGAATGCATCTCTCTCCATTTACAGGGGCACATACACACAATCCTTTCAGGCTTTATCTGAAACTGTCTCTGACAGAATTCGTGTTAGGATAGGCAGATTGGCTCCAGTGTCAAAGACAGGAAATCCCAATACTGCATGTCTCTCTGTCCAGAGAGTGAGGGGATAAGAGAGCAGAGATGGAGCTGTATCTGCCAGCAGCACTGGAGAAGGACTGCAGCCAGGGGATGGGGAGCCAACACCCTGACAATCACCTGCTGCTCAAGTTCATCTGAGGATGCTATGGGAACCTGGCTTCATTCTCACCACCCTTATGGGATGTTGGACAAATAGAAGGGAATTAAACATTCTCAGAAAGCACTGAGGTATTTTCATGGGTCTCATGAAATAACCGAAACCTTTTCCCAGTGAGAATGTGGCCTTTAGTCTTCAAAGTGCTACTTCCTGAGTCGAGGGCATGTCACTTGACCCTGGCAGTTAGGAAGGGCTGGAAGAGGTAAGTACTGCTGCAGAAAGAGTAGCTGCCACTTTGACCCCATCATACCCAGTTTCTCTGTAGAATGAAGGCCCAGTTACATAAAGATCCAGCTAACTTGGTATAAGCTATGACTAAGAAAACTTTCCAAAGACAGTTGGTGGTCCTCCACCCCCCGCCAACTTGTGAGAACTGCCCCCACGGAGAGAGCAGAGCAGAGATTAAGGCTCTGAGCTCCATCGCCCTGACTCATCACACACATAAACACTCCCCAACAATCTTTCCCAAAACGGCTTCCTCCTACCCGTCCACCCTCCTACCCAGGCTGGGTGACAAAAATGAATGCCCCAGAGATCGTGCCAAGTTCTGGGCCAGGCTGAGCCCAGGGAACATGAAATTCCCCATAGAACGGGAAGTGGGGGAGGCCAGATCCTCCACAGAAGCAAATAACGTCCATTCAAAGGAAAACCACCGCATTACCTTACCGTGATTGCTTTTTCTTTCTCAAAGAGTTTGGACTATGTTCCCTCAAGGTCACAAAGTTAGTAGAAATGCAGGTCTTCTGAATTCAACTTCCCCTATAGATATCAAGCACACAGGTTTCTCTCCATGCCATGCCTTGGCCCACCTCCGTGACGGAGGAGCACTATGGCCGGTTTCCTCTCCGTCCGCCAGAGGGAGCTCTCACTGCAAAGCAAGCCGACTCCAAGCTACCAATTCCAAACTGCTCTTCTCTCTCAAAAGAGGGTAGAAAAATCATCCTAACAGAATGGGTTAGGGTCTCACCTTGGCCCTTGCCCAGCCCAGTTTGAAATATTTGAAATTCCTATAGCTAGTCTCCTTTCTTCTTCCTCATCTTTACCCAAATACGCTGATCTGCTACCTTTAACGTTAACCCTTTGCTTTGTGTGCATGCCCAGGTCTGTGCTCACGACTGTAAACTCTTAAAATACTGGGACACTGCACATAGAACTCCCTTTGAATAGTCAAGCACAGAATACCAGAAAACGAAGCATTTAAAGCCAGCATTTGGCATTAAAATGCTGGGTTGGTGTGGGTAAGGAATTGTAATGGTAAGAGCCAGCCACGAGGTGGTGCCGTGAGTCTGGCGGAAGGGTTCGCCCAGGCTGGAAGTGGAAACTTTCCATTTCCCCTTCAGCCCAGCCAGGGCTCAAGAAGGACAGCTCTGCACTAAGAGGGACACAGATCAGCGTTTGGCAGCGGGATCCAGGAACGTGGGGGAAGACTCACAGACGCAGTGTTTGCTCTTTGCTCTCTTCTTTTTTCATGAGTCATCTGGGACCAAGAGCCGACCCAGGGCTCTGAGGGTCGCTGCCCGTGAATCCTGTTCTAGGAAACCACCCCTCAGATGGCAGGCGGCGCAGTTCTGGAGTGCAAGGTGAAGAGCTGGGACAGGCTTTGCAAGGACAAGAGGAAAAGAGTGTGTGTGTGTGTGTGTGTGTGTGTGTCCTTGAGAGACTAGTGGGGAAGGTCAAAGGTGCTTTTTTCTTAGTCTAATGAGTTTCCTGGAAACAGCCAATTTCTGGAGGGAGGCCATATCCTGGATATTTGCTGTAGCCCTAGAACTGGACATTTTAAGGAAAAAAGAGTTTGGATGCTTCTTCTGAAGTATAAGAGAGCTTCCTTTCTGTTTTGCATCCAAAATTCATCCTACACAAAAACCATGCAAATCAAAAATTTCTCCCACCTCAGTTCATATCTGTTGTTAAATATGCATTTCTACAAATGTCATTTTCCAGACACCCCTCAATAGCTTTCTGCAAAATACTGCTCAGAAACACATCTATGCATACACAGATGCACACATAAGCATCTTCATTCCAGCCATGCACTCCACACAGACCCACATTCATTCTCTCCATGTTTCTTCACATGAGATCCCTCATAGAGTTATGTGCATATTTATATCATATGTGTTTCTCTATACGGAAAGGTAGGTGCACGCCCATGTGCACGCATGCACACACACACTCCAAGACACTAGACAGAATATAATGCAGAGACAAGGATAACAATTCCCATGCAGGGTGAGGGCCAAACACCATTTGACCTTGCAATAGGAAGTTAGTTTCTGTCTGGCACACATTGGTTCTGAGCTCAATTTGGGGAGGTGCAGATGGAGGAGAAGGAAGGACGAGAGCTTGTCAGAGTCTGACTGCAACCTCTCCTCATCTACGAAGGCAAAAGTACATAAGGAGAGGGAGCTTTTGATTTGGAATTGTCTGTGAGGTCTGTGAAGCATGAGGTAAACACACCCAGGCTCAGTAGGAGCCAGGAAGGGTTGCCTCAGACCTTTGAACTTGGCCTTTGCAGGGTCAGGGTGTTTGCTGATGCAAGAAACAGAATATGTATGTGGGTCTGTGTGTATAAGGGTATGTAGGGGGGAAAAAGGGAGGGAGAGCAAGGTGGGGAGGAGGAAAGGACAACACTACAGAGGAAAAAATAAACAATTGAGAAAGAGTAAATCAGAAAACAGAAGCAAAGGAATATAAACAAAGAATGTTAATCTAGAAGCAGAAGAGCAGAAAAATAATTGAATCTGAGAAGTAAACAGGCATAGAAGGACAAGAATGAGAGAACTTGAAAGCGGAGGAAATGAGGGAGGGTGGGAGCAGGCTCAGCTGAGCCCAAGAGTGCAAGGGTTGTGTCTGCCTGAGCACCAGCAGGGCCTCTGAGGTCTGGCTCATCTGTTACTTACAAGCACAAGCTTCCCTCAATCCTGATTAACAGGAGCTAAGCAGCATATGGCTAATCCTCCCTACCACAGTTATTAATGCTTTTCAGTCCTTGCATAGAGAACAAGGCAACCTTCCTCATTCAGTCAGGAGGCCTCCCCAGGTCTCGCATCTTGGGCACAGGGACACTGGCTGCAAGAGGGGCTCCAATGGGAACTTATTCAGCCAAGAGAAGGAAAGGAGGCAGTGGCTGGAAAGCTTCCTCTTCCTCCTCAAAGAGAATACCCATCCTCATGTGTGCCGTTTGCTTTTCCCTCTCTCAATATGCGTTTGTGTCTGTTGTTTCATTTAAATCATCACAGAAAAACTGTGAGGGACAGAATATATAAATCCTATGACAAAATTTGGAAAATGAATCCAAGAGAATTGAAAAGATTTAACCAAGGACTACTCCATAACTGAATTAGGGTGTCCTCGCTCACAGCCCAACCTAGTATGTGGAAGATGGTGGCTGATTTGCTCCATGGCTAGGATAATGAAAAAGAAAGGAAAAGGGAAAAAAGAAGAAGAAGAAGAAAGGAGAGTCTATGGAGAGGAATAGAGAGGGGAGGGGAGTAAAGAAAAGCAAAAAAGAACAAGAAAATTTTTGACAGTGGCCAGGACAGAGCTAGCTGAACGATGCGCCCTGAATGATGCTTTGTAATTGAGGACCTGCTGAGCTTTGTCTTAGGTGAGACATGAAGGAGACCTGAGGTAAGGATTTGTGTAGAAGAAAGTGCTCCCAGGGGACATTAGCAGATATGTGGGGAGCGGGTCAAGGAAAAGAGGGAAGTTAAGCAAGGGTGAGTTTTCAGGCAATCCCAGCCTTATCCCATCTTCTGAGTTTGTCTCAACTGTAAGGAAGGGAGCTGGGCTTCTCCAGCAGCAGGACTCTCCCCATCCCCCTCACCACCCCCCACTTTCCGCCACCCTTCACACCCCACCCCCGAGGGACATCCACTCCCAGGCATTCCAGTTCCCTGAGAATGATGGGAGAGTGCTCCAGTAAAATACACACACACGCGCGCGCACACACACACACACACACACACACGTACACACCCTGCAATCCTCTGGAGAAGGAAAGGAAACAGAAGCTGAAGGACGGCATAGCGCATGATGGAAGCGTCTGTTAGACAGAAAGCTAACTGGTTTCAGGTCCTCACCACTCCAGTAAAAGTTCATTAACTTAGATTTCTAAAATGTTTCTTCACTTAAGGAGTTTATAGTCCAGAAAAATGAGAACTGCATGCTATACAGATATGTACATAAAAATATGATAGATGCTATTTCAGAGATAATGACAAAATAATTTGGAACACAGAGTAAGTGATTAATTCTGCCCAGGGTGAGTCAGGGAAATGTAAGGTGGACTTAGCTTTGATCTTGTCACCTCTCTGTTAGAAAGCCTGCAATAATTCTCATCTCTTATGGAATAAATGACAAATAACTTAGGCTAACATCCAAAGCCCTTTACCTACTCTGCTCATTTGGAATTTGTATATTTTATTTCTATCATTTTGTGTATAGAAAAGGAGCCACATACAAAACCTGATAAGCTCAGGAGAGGCCTGCATGGCAGGCCTTACAAACTCAGAGACCAAAACTAACCACATAGGATGATCTGAACAAAAAAATTCCTAACTAAAAGCAGGTCATAGTAAGTAGTCACCTCCTAGGCCTGTAGCTTCCTTGGCATAGATCAATCTTTACCTTAAGTGAGCCTGTCTATTGTCTTTTACATTGAAGATAGCATACCTTGGAAATGTCAGAGTCATCTGCTTTTCCAAACCCCTCAGAGAACAACCACGGCACCAGAACAAGAGACCACAGAAGCCCTCATTGTGATCTTGTTCCCTGAATACCATCTCCATGTGCTGTAAATGTTGATTATTATCTGTCCTGTACCCATCAATGTAAAAGAAGTATGTGTCTCTCCATTTTACTTTTTATCCAACTCCAGAGACTTCCCTGCTTTTCTTCCTCCCACACCTTAATCTACCACCAGTGGATTTCAGATAACCTTCTTATGTCTCCTCCTTTGATTCTAATGTATAAAATAAGCTTCAAAACTGCCATTCTCTGGAGAATTTTCTCAATCTGTTGAGATCTTGCTTCCTAGCAATTGTCATCAGTTTGGCTCAAAAGAAACTCATAAAATTCTCTACAGGTTTGGCCATTTCTTATGTCAACATTTATTTGGTGTAGCCAGCAGAACTCCAAAGAAGCCCACCCAGGACCACTCTGCAGAACCAGACCTAGGAAACTCTTGTAAAGGAGTTTGCTTTTATTGTAAAAAGTCAGGTTATCTTAGGAAGGATTATAGAAAACTAAGATGGGATTTAGAAAAAGAAAAGAACAGTAACAAGCATAGGACTGCTCCGAGGACTATAAGAAGGTATTTCCCCTTCTCCTTACTAATAGTTAAAAAGAAATTGAAATTACCATAAAAGGGGAAACTATTAAGGCCCTTGTAGATTCTGGGGCTATTTTATCTGTTCTTAGCCCTACTCAATTATGTTGCCCTCTCCCTTGCACTAAGCTTCTGTACAAATGGTAAGGACATCTAATCAACCAATGTTTGTTTTTAAGTCAGAACCTGTTCCCTTCCAATTAGGGAATGTTATGAGGCAACGTGTATTTTTACTAGACAAATCTGCCCCAATTCACCTGATTAGAGCACACCTTTCTTGAAGCCAATGACGCCTACACATTTTTTTCCCATAAGGGTGAAATGCATTTAGAAATAAATGAATCAGATACCAACTGGGAAAACAATGATTTTAAAGTAACCTCCACAAGAGGAAACTAATCTTGAGACTGACTGAACATTTGCTACAGGATGTTCCAATGCCTTTTCCAGTATAGATATTGGCAAGACTAAGGCAGGCACTCTTATTCAAATAACTATAGACGACAATACTTTGCCTCTCCTTAACATTCGCCAATAACCTTTAAGACCTGATGCACTAGCTGGAATTATGCCCATTATACAAGATTACTTAAAAGAGGGTTTATCATTTCATGTACAAGCCCTTGTAATTCTCCTATCTCTTCAGTAAAGAAACCCAAATAGAAAAGGATGAAGATTTGTACAGGATCATATGGCCATAAATAAAGACATCCTGTGGTTTCAAATTCACATATCCTATTATCAGCTATTCTTGTGGAGTGCCAATATTTTTTCAATGATGGATTTATGTAGTGCCTTTTTCAGCATTTCTGTTAAAAAAAAGAAAAGACAGGAGATACTGTCTTGCCTGGGAACATCGAAAGTTTACTTGGACAATAAAGCCCCAGGGATATATAGAGAGTCCCACCTATTTCTCTCAGACACTAAAAGCTGATTTGAATAATATTGAATTTCCCAGAGATTCCACTCTAATCCAATATGTGGATGATTTACCTTTATGCTCTAGGACATATAGACTCCCAAGAGAACACAATTTACCGATTACAACAGCTAGCCATAAAGGGACCTGGGGCCTCAATGGACAAGCTAAGATTCTGTTTTACCCCAAATAAAATACCTTGGTCATCTAACATCTAAAGGTGGGCTCCTATTTAACCCAGAAATACTTAGAGGAACCTTATCCTTTCCTCTTCCAAAAACAAAACAAAACAAAACAATATACAGCCCAGAGTGTTCCTGGGTCTGACTAGACACTGTCACAATTTGGCTTCAAATTTTTCATTAATGGCCCAGTCTCTACCTATCTTATTAAAATCAGACTGACCTGACCCAGTTCAATGGAACCCAGAACAAAAACAAGCTGAAGAAGCTCTAGAGGGAGTGCAACGTAAAGCTCCTGCTCTGAGGCAACTTAATTATAAACTTCCTTCCTTTTTGTACTTGAAAATAAAAGAAATGCTTTAGGAGTTTTAACTCAAAGACATAGAAATTGTTACAGACCTATAAGGATATTATAGTCAACTGCTAGCCAAAAGGCTCCCTCTCTGCATATCAGCCATCTCTCTACAGTCATGCTATGCCAATAAACAGAAGAAATAGTTATGGGCTCTTTTCTATGTTCCTCATTCTGTTGAATCTCTACTGAACTCTCATCACACTCAACAGTTCTGTCAGTCAACGGGCTTCTTATGAAGTAGTCTTCTTTTCTGTGCCTAATATTACTTTAACTTAATGTAACAGTTTTAATCCAGCAACTTTGCTACTTTTTTTGCAGGATGAAGACATGTACCATCGTGTTTTGCTTACTGACCACCTTCTCATTCCTAGGAATGGCTCACAGGAAACTCCTATTGATAACGCTGACTTAAATTGATTTACAAATGGATCTTATCTGAAAGATGAACAGGGTATGCAATAACTTCCATGGTGGCCATAATTGAAGGTTCTTATTTACCTGAATAATATCTGCCCAACAAGCTGAATTAATTGCTCTAACTGGAGCTTGTCAATGGCCAAAGATCAAACAGCCAGTGTTTACACTGATAGTCACTATGACTTTGGTGTAGCTCACATCTTTGGAATGTAGTGGTAGCAGTGAGACTTCTTAACTTCCTTAGGGCAGCCCATAAAGAATGAAAAGCAGGCTGCAGAATTATTAAATGTCATACAACTGAGACAACTGGCAATTATCAAAATTTCAGGACATTCTAGAGTCACTGCCACAGAGGCAAAAGGAAATAATTTAACTGATGCTATAGCTAGACAAGCAGCAATATAAGCAGCCAAATTATCCAGACCTGAGAATGTTTCTTCCCCCTATTAAATCAATAAAAGATTCTCGTTTACAGTTCCAAAGGACAGCTGCAAAAGAAGAAAAGAGGATATGGCAACAGAAAGGGGGAATCTTTGACCCAGACAAACAGATGTGGCTTGGACCTAATCAGAAACCGGTCTTACCTAGAGGGGCTCAATTACCTACACTTCAGCATATAAATGAGCTAACACATTGGGGCCCTGAAAAGATGGTTTCATGGAATAAACTATATTACTGGAAACCTTCTCCTACTGTATCTCATAAAGTGTGTAGCAGATGTTTTATCTGTCCAAAATATAACCCTGGAAAATCAGTCTATGAGTCCCAAGGCCATTTCCACTTCCTTTAGGTCCATTTGAGATATGTCAATTAGATTTTATCCAAATGCCACCATCTCAAAGATATAAATATGTGTTAGTTGTGGTTTATATGTTTTCTCACTGAGTTGATGCATTCCCTTGCAGGAAAGCAACAGCCTTAATGGTAGGTTAATTATTATTAGAAAACAAGTAATTCCCAATTGGGAAATTGCCTCTGAGTTACATGGTGCCCGAGGGACTCAGTTCACTGGGCAAATAATGCAATCTATCTGTAACATTTGGCCTAATCTTCAGCATTTCATTGTGCTTATCACTCCTAGTCCTCTGAACTGGGAAAAACTCAACTAGGCAAATTATCAGAAGCTTTTAATCTCCCTTGGCCAAATGCTCTCCAGTGCCTCTCAACCTGAGATTTACTCTTTTTGGTAAACATAACCTTTCTCTTCATAAATAGTCACTGGTCACCTCACCTTATGCATATGAATGAAGGGACATATGAAACAACCTTACTAAAAGAAGACATTCTGCATTATTATCAATTATTATCAGCTGAAATAAATTGATAAATTAGTAACCGATTCATTTCACAGCACGCTCTCCATAGACAAAGATTTTAAAGATCACGACTTAAAACCAGGGTGATTTCGTCCATTGGAAAATATATCAATTTAAGTCTCCCTCCAATCTCATTGAAAGGAATCTTATCAGGTGTTACTAATTCATGTGCAGCTAAACTTAAAGGTGTTAACTCAAGGACTCACATTTCTCAGATAAATAAGAAAGATTCCTAACTGCAAATGGACATCTGCCCCATCTATGATATACCCTCTGCCTACAGAGGACATCAAATACTCTTCGAGGATGACAAGCTACGAGGATGACATGTCTTGGGTAGACAGCTATCCCAGAGAAGGCCTGTATACCGACAAAATTGATGCTGAACTTAAACACACTCACACACATTTGTTTGATTGTCTTTACCTGTCTGCCAATAATATTAGTCATAATAATAGCTATACTTGTTCTTTGAGCTTTTCTCAAACCTTGTTCTTATATAGCCCAAGTGTTAATAATTTCTGTAGATGTGTAAGATAACTTTTGTTATTTTCAAATAATACTCTTTCATGTTTTCTATTTTAAAATTTAGAAGGAATGTTACTGCAGAAGGAAGGAAAAGGACGTGTGTGTTTTTGAGAGAAGTTAAAAAGAAGTAGTTTATCCTAATAAGTTGGTTATTTCTGAATGAATAAAAAGAAAAAAACTAAGAAGGACATGAAAAGGCATAGAAGGTTAGCGGGAAAGGAAATTTGAGAAAGGAATTTTATGTATAAATGCTAGAACCCAGTTATGGGAATGTGCTTATCCCTGAACCCAGCAAGGACTACTAACTATATTAATTCAGATGGAAGCTGAAGTGGCTATTTAAAAAAAAATGGCCCTCTGTAATGGCTGCTGAGGCACAGGAAATTTACTTGTGAAACTCTTACTGTCTTCTTGGCCTCTGGAAATTTTTAGATGGCTATTGTAATTTATACCTTTGTATTCTTACAGCCTTGGCCCTGATTAAACCTTAAAGTTCCAGTTCCCAGTTACATAACTGGCAGGAATCAGATTAATAACGAATGACACTTGAGAGCTTCCAATGGGAAATTGATGGGTGATATTAAAATGATAATAATAATTAATCATAATAATACCACCAGTAAATGAGAACACATCTCACAGTCAAATTGTGAAAACTGAAGAGGCGTATGGTATGCCCTCAAATTATAAGTAAATGTTATACTAGCTGCAAAATTCAGAAAAGTGAGGCAGACAGTAAAACTTGGATCATGTATGCTTGCAAGTTAGAAATTATCCTCTGTTTTTTCCTTAATTAAGGCCCATAAGACCTGACTGCCTCTCACTTACTTGCCTTCCCCTTTTGAGAAAAATTTGCCCTTAATTTCCAACCAAAGTTACAATCTAGCCCCATCACCAGAGGTCCACAATTTCAGCAAGACAAAGATGACACTAAAACTTCCTAGGAATGAGCTTTTCTAGTACTGTGGGACCACATTATCTAATTAAGAGTTTGGTCATTACTGCATTCTTTGGATTGATTTACGACCAAAAAGGGGAAATGTGAACAAAAAAGGGACCACATACAAAACCTGATAAGCTCGGGGGAGGCCTGCATGGCAGGCCTTACAAACTCAGAGACCAAAACTAACCACGTAGGATGGTCTGAGCATAAAAATTCCTAACTAAAAGCAGGTCATAGTAAGTAGTCACCTCCTAGGCCTGTAGCTTCCTTGGCATAGATCAATCTTTACCTTAAGTGAGCCTGTCTATTGTCTTTTACATTGAAGATAGCATACCTTGGAAATGTCAGAGTCATCTGCTTTTCCAGACCCCTCAGAGAACAACCACGGCACCAGAACAAGAGACAACAGAAGCCCTCAT
>NW_006431288.1:3862978-3864946 GCF_000325575.1 Pteropus alecto
GTGAGCAGGCCCAAAGCTATCCTTTGTTTCAGCTATACAAAGGGTAAACGGTTTTTCTAAATTTGGAAGGCCCAAAGCAAATGGATTTCATGTAACCCTTCTTATGTCTCCTCCTTTGATTCTAATGTATAAAATAAGCAGCCATTCTCAGGAGCATTTCTCAAACCGTTAATTACTGGCAGTTGTCATCAGTTTGGCTCAAATAAACTCATAAAAATTCTCTACAGGTTTGTATATTTCTTATGTTGACACTTTTAAGAGTTACTCCTAAATGCTTAAACTAAATGCTTTAAGTTTAAATTGAATTTAAACCTTTATCATCCTCCCCATGCTCTAAATTTCTTCCTACTCTAGCTTTTTATTATTGTCTAGTATTTTTAAACTTCACAGAATCGGTTATTGTTGTTAGTAGTAGTAGTAGTTTTTAGAATCAATGCTTACTTAAATAGGCCCACTTGCTTACCTAATTTTTTGCTCATCATTGCTTATTTTATCCCTCTGCTTTCTCCTTGATACAGTTTTTTTTTCTTTTCTGTTATGCTTTTCTTTTAAAGCATTCATTAGTATTTCTTTTAACAAGTAAATAGGTGATATACTCTCTCAATTTTTCTTCCCCCTTACTCTTGAGCCATAATTTAGCTGAATATAGAATTCCGGACTGACTTATTTTCCTCAGCACTTTGAAATAATTATTCTATTTTGTTCCAGTATCTACTATTACTGTTATTCTCTTGTAAATAGTCTGTCTTTTCAACATAACTAACTTTGAGATTTTTCTTTTAGTTTTGGGTTCTAATGTTTTATTATGTTATCTCTAGAAATGACCCATGTGGCTAGGGGTAACTGAACAAAATGAGGTAATTTTTAACTGTGGGATATTGTATTTGGGATAGCTTCCTTAAGCTAAGGATTCCTGTGTTAAAGAACACAAATTCGATCAAGCAAATTTGAAGATCTAATTGGCTTTATTAAGCAAATCATGAATTGGGCAGCATCCCATCTAGCAACTAGAAGGGTGTTCTGAGGGGTTGTATAAAAAGGAAAGTTTTTTTTATAGGGAAAAGGGTAGGGTGAAGAAGTTATTTAGCAAAAAACAAGAAAGGATGTTTCAGTCCAGCATGTCTTCTTTGGCAGATAAAGGAGCCTCGGGGATTTTATCATGCAGTTTATCTCACTAGTGCTAATCTGGAAATTTCCGGTTGATTTTTTGAAGGGCAAACTCTTAGGTGAGATTGAATACTGCAATTAAGATTTGTTTTGCTGGCACGAGGGCAAGTGACTACATTTTGGACCTGTTCTTTCTTTCTTTTTTTTTTTAAACACACGTCTTTCATTAGTTCTGGGTAATTCTTGTAAAGACTGAAATATTCATATTCTCTCTCTCTCTCTCTCTCTCTCTCTCTCTCTCTCTCTCTCTCTCTTTCTCTGACTCAGGTTGATAGCGCCTGCTAGAGATGTGCTAATTGACTGGAGGAGTTCTACTTGAGGCTTGAGTATTTTGTGGGAACAGCCCCTGTCAGAAGGGGCTTCTCCTGAGGAAGTAAGAAGTGTGTACGGAACAAGACTGTTTATCAAAGATTTACGGGAACCTTAGGACTAGACTTAGATCAGCAAGGGTCAATAGATCTACCAGGAACAAAGAGATTTGGAGATTTCTCTCTCTTCCTTGTAATGCAGTACAGGGTGAATCCTCCCCAAGTAGGAATTCAAGTTCTGCACCAAGAGAGATTCAGTGAGGGGCCCGACTGCACACAGGAAAAAACTCAAGTGCACTTCAGAGTTAGAGTCAAAAAGGAGAGTTTATTAGAGAAGGAAAAATGCTCCAGAGACAGAGACGTAGTCTCTTCTCAAAGACAGAGAAATGAGACCCTGAGTGTCCTAGGAATTCAGTTTAAATCTGTTTTCCTTTCTGAATATATGTATGAAGTGTTTAAGGCATGGGAAGTAGTTGTTTGTAATCTCAGCAGG
>NW_006431288.1:3864990-3894326 GCF_000325575.1 Pteropus alecto
GATTCCCAAGTCAGGCAGCACATCACAGGCTCTGAACACAACTTGATTTAAATTTGATTCTCATGCCTCTTCCCTAGTTCGTTACCCCCTGGGAGTTTATTCCCTTATTCTTAAGGGGATGTTGAAGGATGAAGGTCTGTGTTCTGTAACTTCTTCAAAGCTTTGATAGGGCTGTAGTCTCTGCCTACCAGGAATAAAAATCTCTGGAAGCCTGTTTTAAGGGCCCTAGAGGAAGAGAATGTGGGATTGTTTCAGTATTTGGAAGTGATTGGAGGCCTTGCATGGACGTCATCATTATGTGGAATTGCTGTAGCCTAAAAGATATAAATTTAACAAGATCGAAAAGACAAAAGACAAAAATTAATAGTAAAACTATAGCTATTAGAGGTAACTTACAATGAATTTATTTTTTATGGTAGTTATTAGCATTTTGTTAATCTAAGATAAAGATATATAATGCCTATGAATATTTTCATAATGAAAATAAGATTGAATTATTTTGAACATAGAGCAATGGTATAGACACTAAGCTAAAAAATAATAATTGTTATTATTCAGAAAAGTCCCTTGATCCTCTAGAACATGTGGACTTATCTATTTTCCAGAACAAGGGTTTAAGATCTTGCATGGGTTCACAGCAATAGGTAACACGTCTCATGTGGTTTTCTGAAGGATCCTGGGGGGACTTATAAGAAACATGTTTAATTCAAGACAGATGTACCCAACTGTTGATTCCTTGTAATCTGACAGCAGTTGGTAAGCTTAACAAAACTTGGTAGGGCCCTTTACATTTGGGTTAAAGTTGGCTCTCTGGGGACACTTCCTTCCAAGTTTTTAATGACATGATCTCCTAGTTGTGTTGAAGAGTCTAATTGAGTTTAAGAAGGACTAGGAAGAAAGTTATTACTGTATTTTGAAGCACTTTTTAAACTTGACCTACATTAATAATATGAGATAACACCTGTTGAACTGTTTTATTAAAATATAAGTCTGAAGTTAAGAAGGGTTTTCCATAAACCATTTCAAAAGGGCTTAGCCTCAAGGTGTCCTTGGAGGTTATCCAGACTCTTAGCAGTGTAATAGGTGAAAGAGTTACCAGCATTTCAGGTTTCTTGGCAAAGTTCGGCCAGTGTTTTCTTAAGGACATGGTTAGCTTTTTCTGCTTTTCCTGAGGATTGGGGCCTCCAAGAAGAATGAAGATGACACCTAACCCCTAAAACGGAAGCTACTTGTTGGGTTATTTCAGCAGTGAAAAAAGGCCCATTGCCACTTTATAGCCTCCTTGGTAGTCCAAATCTCGGAATGATTCTTTAAGTAAGAATTTAGAAACTTCTAAAGCTTTTTTAGTCTGGGTGAGGAAAGCTTATATCCATTCAGTAAACATATCAATAAATACTAATAAGTATTTGAACCACTTGCAAGATGACATTTGAGTGAAATCTATTTGCCAGTCCGCCTACCCCAGGAAACAATCCCCTATGCTGTGCCGGCCATAACAAAGGAGGAGGGATAGAATGACTCACTGAGAGCACAAAATTCAAAAGTTCTGATTATCTCTTTAGAGGTCTGAAATAATCCCTTTCAATGAAGATAGAGGAAATTAATTTATATAAGAAGTCTCAGCCAAATGAAGAGATTCATGTAAATGTTTGATAACCTTCCATTTTTCAGCTTTTGGGAGAAATAATCACTCCTTGTCAGTGAACCAATGGGTCGAGAATGAGGTTTCTCTGTTTTGTCTGTGTGGCTTCTTCAAGGTATAACTAGGTATGTAGTTATACCTAGGGGCTTAGAGCCTCTGGTATGAGGGCCACTTAGATAGGGGGATTAGTTTTTGCTGCATTTTTGGCTGTTTTATCTGCTAGATTGTTTCCCTTGATTATATCTGAATTCCCCCTTTGGTGCCCACTACAGTGAATGACTGCTATTTCTCGAGGTTCGTGCACTGCTTCTAAGAGCTGTAAAATTTTATCTTTGTGTTGAATTGGGGACCTCTTTGCAGTAAAGAAGCCTCATTCTTTCCAAATGGTAGCGTGTGCATGGAGTAACATAAATCAATATTTTGAGTCAGTATAAATATTTAGTCTGAGTCCTTTTCCCAGTTATAATGCCCTAATTGGGGCTATAAGCTCTGCTTTTTCAGCAGAGGTGTTAGCTGGTAAAGCATTAGCTTCCATGACATCTGATAAACGTACAATAGTATATCCAGCCTTTCTAAGCCCTTTATCTATAAAACTACTTCCATCTGTGAACCATTCAGCATCCAGATTGAGTGAAGGTTCATCTTTTAGATCAAGTCTGCTTGAATAAATTTGTTCTATAGTCTCAACACAAAGGCAAAGAGGGGTCTCTAAATCAGAAATAGGCATCAAAGTGGCAGAGTTCAGTGTCTGACAAATCTTGAGAATGACATTAGGAGTACCTAATAAGAGGGCCTGATATTTTAATGGGCATCCTCTCATTAACCATTGATGTCCCTTGTCCTCTAATATACTTTGTACTTGATGGGGGTTTAGCACCTCAAGATGCTGCCCTAAAGTAAGTTTAGAAGATGCTTCTACTAACAGGTCAGTGGCTGCTACAACTCATAAGCAGCTGGGCCAGCCTAAAGTTCCTTATCTAATTCATTTGAAAAATAGGCAATTGGTCTTGGAATGTCCCCTAACCTTCGGTTAGCAGTCCCAAATTTATCCCTTATTTTTTGGCTATATAAAGAGAAAATGGCTTTTCTAAGTTTGGAAGCCTAATGCAGGAGTCGTTTCTAAATTTTCTTTTAGGGTAATGAAAGTGGCTTCACATGACTCGTTGCAAAGAAGAGGCTCAATATTAAGACCTTTTATGGCTTCACATAAAGGTTTAGTTTAGCTATTATCCCTAAATTGGATATCCATATCCTGCAAAACTCAGCCATACCTGAAAAGGTTCTTAACTGTTTCTTTGTTTGGGGAAATTTTATTGGTAATATAGTTTCCTTTTGTTCAGGAGCCAAAGCCCAGGCTCCCAGTATTAAAACATACCTTGGGTATTTAACCCTCCAGAAGGAAACTTGTGCCTTTTGTAGAGACACCCAATATCCCTGTTTCCCTAAAAAATTTAAAACTTGGATAGAGTTAGAATCACAACTTTCTTTTGTTGGGCTAGTTATTAACAAACCATCTACATATTGAATAAAAGAACCATATGTTAATTGTAAATTCCTGAGTTCCTGGGACAGGGCATTCCCTAACAAATGAGGGCTATCCCAGAAGCCTTGGGGTAGGACTGTCCAAGTGTATTAAGAAGTTTTATGCAATTAGTCCACTCAAATACAAATAAATATTGACTATCAAGGACGCAAATGAATGCAAAAACAAAAGCATCTTTAAAAGTCAAAACTGTAAACCAAAGGGCATTCTCTGGAAGCTGAGTCAGAAGAGTGTAGGAATTGGGGACGACTGGACAAATTGAGACTACAGCCTCATTTATTGCCCTTAAGTCTTGGACAAACCTGTATTCCCTGTTAGACTTATTTATTGGTAGAATAGTGGTATTACAAGGTAGCTGGCAAGGTTTTAGCAGTCCATAATTTAAGACTTTTTTCATTACTGGTTGTATACACTATTATATCTCAGTCTTGACCAGATACTGTTTTTTAAATGTGGATAATTAGTAGTAGGTTTTAGTTGTATTTTAATAGGAATGACAGGAATAGCTCTTCCAGGGACTTCTGTGGCCCAAACTCTAGGATCAACCTATAAGCTAATATTAGGATACCAATTGTACAGGATCTTGAAAGTGGAATAAGGATCTTAAAATGTGCACTAATAAATTTGATCGTGAAGTGCCAAAGTGAATAGTGGCATGCATTAGTTGTAGTAAAGTTCATCCCAACAAAGGATTGGACCTGCAGGCATAAATGAAAGTTGGTGGGTAAACATATGGTCTCCTAGTAGGCAATTTATGGGGTTGTAAAACTTTTGTTTTTGAGGTGACCATCAACTCCAGTAATTAAACATGTTTGTGAAGACAATGGCCCCAAAATTGAATTAGAATAGAATAAGCAGCTCCTGTATCAAGTAAGAATCCAATATTCTTACTTGCCACATCAAAGGTTACCTCAGGCTCTTTGGTGGAGATGGAAAATTGTCCCATAGGAACCGGGGGCGGGGGGGCCTTGGGCCCCATCAGTCACTTTCCCTTTCTGCCATTATTGGCTTGGGAGTCCCCAGCTTTCTTCGGAGTTGCGGACAGTCCTACCGCCAATGGCCTTCTTGTTTGTACAGCGGGCAGGGGCCGGGGGTGGGGAGAAGGGAGCAGGAGTTCTTCAGTTCCATTAGATGACCTTGAAATAAAGCAGGGTTTTCATCTTTCCCTTGAGTGACCTCTCATATTTTGTCATAATTAACAGTATAACATATTTTTTCGTTTCTTCTACCATGCATGTTATCGGATGGTTTCTGCATTCCAGATCCCGAGTTCCCCTTTGATAATTCCACTGGGGATCCTGGTCTGGGATCATATTCTCTCTTGTTTGGTAGTTATTATGTCCCTCATCGTGGGCAGTAGTGCTATCTGTGTGACCCCTAGATGCTCCAATAATTCTTTGTTTTTCTTCTAGTCCAACATATAGATAATAAAATTTGTAAATCTTGCCAGGTTAAGTCATAAGTCATAGTAAGTTTTTCAAATTCATCAGTAAATTTGCTAAGATCTTCAGAGAATCCGCCAAATTTTTCTTTGCCTAAAGCTAAGTCTGACATAGAAAATGGAATGTGTTCCCCCATAAGCACTTGCAACTTCCCTGAGGGGGCACATCTTATTATGGGGAGGTTGCTATGGGACTCCACCTTGGGTGGTGCTATCAGGGCTCGTTTCCTCAGGGAATGGTAGAGTAGATGGGGTCCCAAAAAACTCAGTTCCTGCTCAGATTGTGAGGGGGAAAGAGGAGGAGATAGTTCCTAATTATTTTGGGGTCTTTGAATAGGGGCTCCTATTACTGAATCATCTAATAAGTCTGGGTCTTGATGACCTCTCAGTGATTTAGTCTTAATATGGGCTAGGTACATTCTACAACTGTTCCAGAGGTCTGGGTCTTGGTAAAGGAGCGTAAAAGCCTGTACATAGGGGATTTCCTGCCCTTTTTTCTGTCTTTTGCAAAAAAGATTGAACTGTAGAATAGTATGATAGTTTAGAGAACTGATTACACAGGTCAACTTCTTGATCTTCAAACATAAATTGCAGAAAAATATGAATTTTTCCTTTTTAAGATTGTCTAATTTGAATTGGTTCCAATTATTTAAGAAACATCCTAATGGAGAGTCTTTTGGGATGCTTGTTGAAGATCTCATACTTATTTAGGGGATGTGAAGACACAGTTTTTTTCAAATGAGCAGAATGTAGGTTCTTTGGCCTGTTGTCTTCCCAGACAAACTGTCATTTCAAAAAGGAAAAGAGAAGCTGTAGCAAGAAACTTGAGGGAAGGAGAGCAGAACTGAGAATGAGAAGTTCCTAGCAAATGAGTAATGTAAAACTGGTGGCTAGGAACTTCGAGAGAAAGATTGCGAAATAGTGTTTAAGAAAGCAAAAAAATATCTAGATTGGTTAACCAATGAGGTTTTAGATTTCCAGGGATAGGCAATTTCTCACAAAAGCAGCATTGGGACCCATAGTAACAACCTAAATCCCTTTCTTCCAATAAACATAGTAAAAGCTTAATATATGATTTAGGACATAAAAGGCTGACAAGCCAGAGGAAAACTCGCTGCTATTCTAAAACCTTTGGGAAGAAAATGGGACTAGCAGTTGGTGAAAAATCGGTAGTAGAGAGCTATTTAGGTTGCTCTTCTAAGATAAGTGAAAAGGACAGAGGTCTGTAACATTAAATCCCTTCCACAAATTGATTTGGTGATAATAAAAGAGAAGGAGGAGATGAAGTTGATTCAGCCGCTTCAAATGGGAGCAGTTTAAACAATGGAAGATAAGATGTCCTAGGGCAGCAGTCTCCAACCTTTTTGGCACCAGGGACCAGTGCTCCTATGAGAATCTAATGCTGATGATTTGAGGTAGAGGTGAGGCAGTGACGCTAGCGCTGGGGAGTAGCTATAAATACAGATGAAGCTTCGCTAGCTTGCTGCGCACCTTCTACAGGCCATGACCCAGGTCGCAGTCTAGGGGTTAGGGACTCCTGACTTAGGAGATGACAGTCTTTGGGCTTCTTGAGGAAAGAAAATTCCAAATTTTTGGTTCAATAAACTTTGGGAAATGAGCACAGGAGTTTGCACACAGATAGCAGAATAAAAATCAGCAAGTAGTGCAAGGAAGTTTGTAACTTCAAAAAGGAACAAGAAAACTGGGTCCAAAGGCTAAGTTAAGAATTGTGGGAATGTCCAGGGTAGAGACAGGGGCCCTATGGGTCTTAGCTACAAGGAAGGGGCGCTGGCTCCTGCTATCTTGGCATGCGGGTGTGCTAGCCAGCATGTGCATGTGATGCTGAGGAAAGTGGAAGGGAGGGGAGGGTGTGAGCGCTGCCAGGGTCCCGCCAGCCAGAGACTTGGGGCTGTGATCCCAGAGTCCACTGATGAAGAGGCAGTAGCAAAAGCTCACCCTGAGGGGCGAGACTGAGGGTGCACACGCCCCACACAAAAGGTGCGGCACCCGACTGCAGTGACTCTGAAAGAGCGGGGAGGGAAGAGGCAAAGAAGGCTAGCTCTTCGGGGAAGAGCGACACTGGTAGTCCTGCACTGCTGGGGACGAAGGCCAAGGAAACGCGATGCAGTCGGGTGGTGGCCAAGCCCAATTCTGAGTGATTAGGGCTTTCTCGGGAGACTGGAGTCCCAGAGCCAATTGGATGTAGAAGGGCCAAGATGGAGGAGTCAGCCTGGGTGAGCTTTCACTGTCCACTGCTTCTCCAGCAAAAATGAAAGCAAGGGGCCAAAAGGAAGAGGCAGCCGACTCTCCAGGACTCACTCATCCCTTTGTGGCAGAAAGGTGAGCAATCTTAATTTGAAGTCCAGGCGGGGTCCCTCAGAGGTTCTTCTTCGCAATTCTGATGAAGGCACCAAGTTTTATGAAAGTTGGAGTAAGAGAAGTAGGAAAGGCACACAAGACCAGTGGACTCCCACTCAGACAGAGGGCTGGCCTCTACCAGATCCCTGGAATAGCATTCAGCCGTTTCCCAATGCCACCTTATCTATATGGCATGGGACAAATTTCCCAGCCACCCTCTACTAACAGAGAGGAGCCATGGTGTTCTTGGGTGGATTGAGTTTATATCTTTTGGTTCCTTTGTGGTTAGCCAGGAAAGATGATGCAGGACAGGGGAAATCCCCTCGAGTGGGGATTCAAGTCCTTCATCGAGAGAGAATCAGTCAGGGGCCTGACTGCGTGCAGGCAAAAATTAAAGTGCGCGCCAGGGTTAAAGTCAAAAGGAGAGTTCATTAGAGAAGGAATAATGCCCCACAGAGCAATCTCCTCTCAGAGACAGAGAATCAGACAGACTGAGAAGGACAGACTGAGGGACACCCTGATTTTTCGGGGAATTTAGTTTATATATCATTCTTGATTTCTATGAATTACAGTTTAGGCTTTGTTTACCTATTTTCCTTTGGTAGTATGGGCATGCAGTCTGAAAGGCATGAGTATGCAACGATAAAGGCATGCTAGCAATTCCAGCCTTTGTTCTATGGCTTCCCTGTAGTCTGGCCCGGGGAATGAATGGTTGGGTTTATTTTGTATAGGATATGACATAAAGATTCTGTTTTTTCTTCATAGTATGGGTAAATGGTTTGTTAGCAATCTCAGCAGTAATCCTCCTTTGTTCTGTAAGATTCCCGTGGTCTGGCAGCACATTGCAGGCTCTGAATACAACTAACTTGATTTAATGTTCTCATGCCTTCCCCACATCACTGTAACATAGTGAAATGTGCGCACACGCGCGCTCTCTCTCTCTCTCTCTCTCTCTCTCTCTCTTTCTCTCTCGCTCTCTCTCGCTCTCTCTCGCTCTCTCTCGCTCTCTCTCGCTCTCTCTCGCTCTTCCCTCCTCTTTCCCCCTCTCCCTTTCTAACTCAGGCTGATAGCTCCTGCTATACACATGCTAATTGGAAGAGTTCTACTTGAGGCTTGACTTGAGTATTTCTGAAACAGCCCCTGTCAAAAGGGGCCTCTCCTGAGGAGGTGGAACGTGTGTCCAGAATAAGACTGTTGATCAAAGATTTACAGGAACCTTAGGACTAGACTCAAGTCTGCAGTGGGTGGTGGAGGGGGTTGGGGGAAGTCAATGGACCTACTGAGAACAAAGAGATCTGGAGATTTCTCCTCTTGGGTCCCACCTCTTGCCCCACCCCTTCTCCCTTTCCTGGATATATAGGGTGCTGGAACTTCGGGGCGTTTTTAAGATTAATTTGAGAAACTACTGATAACTCCCATCTTCTCAGTCAGTTCCTTCTCAATTGATAAACATTTCCTTACTCCAAACGCTGATATATTGAATATCGCCCCTTTGAAACACCAGGCAAACGAATCCTGTGATGGCAATATTCTGAGCCATTACCTCTTCAATTACTGCCTTTTCCTTGTTCTTATTTTATTCCTCCACAACTTTTATTCCATGTTGCACATCTCTTAACATCTTTTTTTCACATTTTCATGTCTTTACTGCTCTGTTTCTCATCATGGGTAATTTCCTAAGATCTATCCCATTTCACTCATTTCCTTTCAGTCAACTATTAATTCATCCTCTGAAGTTTTTTTTCCTACATGTTTTATTCCTAGAAATTCTATTGGGCTCTTTTTCTCATCTGTCTTATTCTTTTCAGTATCCTCTTATTTCTCTGTGTTTTCTGGTCCTTTAATCTCTTTATAGTTTGTAAGCTACTTATCTTATTGTCTCTTTTGGGTTCTTCCATCTCAAGATTTAATGATGCTAACTCTCCTACTTGCTATGTATACCGACTGCCTAGTGGCAAGATGCTGAAAACCTCTGTGGCTTGTACATTTATTGTGAGCTAGTCTTCTTTATTCTATAAGACCCTTTAGTTCTCAGGACATGCTAGGAAGAGTTGTGCATTTGCTTCTAGTGACTGTGAGTCCTCCCCAGTGTGAGAACAGGTGTTATGTTAATTTGGGGGCTTGGGGAAGTCCATACCGTAAGAGATAGTGTGAGTTCACACTCCATACCAGAACATTGCCTGAAAGTTTGATTTTCTCAAAGGAAAAAAAAATTTTTTGTTTTGGTCTTTTTTTTTTTTTTTTTTTTCATACCCAGAGCCTAGGGCAGAAACTAATGGATGAAGATTTTTTCCTCCCCATCTTCCCCTGAAGGAGCAGGGATTTCAATTCCAAAGTACTTCTTCAAATGGGTCCTAAGTCTTGTTCCCTCACCCCTATGGGTATTAAATGGCTCTCCTGGTCCTAGGGCTCCCTTCTCTTCCTCTTTATATTACCATGGCTCTGGTTTGCTACTGTGGGGTTTCAGAACAAGCCATCCCAAGATGTGCTTCTGTGGTTTATGGATTGTTTTGAGCTAAGGATAATTTCAGCCTCAGACTCACAAAGAACTTCTGCTCTTCTCCCTTTAACTACCGAGAGAAATTTGAATTAGGGGTTTTGCCCATAGTAAGAGATTATCAGAGATATCTCCTTTTGACTTATCTATAGGGCAGGGCAAATGTCTATTTACTAAAAATCTGCATTTATCATCCTGCATTGATCCTTTGAAACCCCCAAGGTTTGTTACCTCATTCCTAGCTCGGGATTACTTATATACGTCAATCTCCTTTTATCTCGGAACCTCTTGTGTATGTGGAGTCTCTGACTCTCTTGTGCATGTGGGGTTCCCATACATATATGTATTAAATTTGGTTATTTTCTCTTCCTAATCTGTCTCATGTTTGTTTGATTATTAGACCAGCCAAAACGATCTTGAAGGAAGAGAAGTTTGTTCCTCCCTCACACAAACTTACTATTTTGACTTTAAATTTCTCCTTTTTTCTATCACTTGGGGATTTCTTCCCTTACTTCAAGCTCAAATGCATTTAATTTTTCTGTTATGTTTTATTCAGAAATTCCCTGTGTAATGCTTGTAGAGCATTGGATATCCACATTAGCTCATTTTGTGAGTTACTTGACCTCTAAAGTATAATTATCCCCAACCCCACCCCCATCTCTCCAACTAGACTGTAGGCTCCTTGAAGAATGAAACTGTGCTCACATTGTATCTGGTCCTTAGCTCAGTACCAGACACAAACACAATATAATGTTTGATTGGATGGATATTTTAATGATGGACAATAATTATCAATATTTATATAGTTATTTCTATATCTTTAGGAAGATTTCCTCAATCATTCTAAGCACAAAGATATACTTTTATTCAAAGAAATCATTGTAGGAGATTTTGTAACATATGTCATTATGATACCTATGAGAGTGTGTTTTTCTTAACATTCTAATATGTGCATTGAGCAACCACCATGTAGTTGTGGAACTCCGAGAAGATTGACTTAATATAAACCCCAAGGAGGAATTTATTTGCTGAGATGGACTCTCCATGGTCAACTGAGGGCCCAAATTTTATAAATAATAAAAGCCTGGAAGTCATTTGCTGACAGGGGCTCCTCACATACTCCGTATACCAGAAAGAACCTCATACAGAACTCAGTCTCCCGCCCTGCTGCCTGGCTTGTTGACGCCATCTGAGTCAACCACTGCAGGGAAGCCAAGATTTCACCTTTCTACCAATGGACTGAGACCTGCTGCTTCCAATCAGAACTGCACAAATTTTATCCTCATTTGCATTTATACTGAATAATCAGAACTACATGATTTAGGCTGCACAATTTGGAAACCTCATTGGTGTAAAATTGGGAATTTGGGCAGGATCTTTCTCTACAAAAAATAATCTCCCCTTTGTCTCAGTGGAGCATCATTTGGTTGCTACCTGTATCTGTGTCTCCCGGACTGCATCTCCTTTTGCTCAAATAAATGCTTTTCATTCTTTATTATTGTCTAAAATTATTTTTCGTTTACACGTAAGCCCTTAGGAGCAAAACCGTAGAGATATACAGACACCTAACACAAGGCCCATGCTCGTGGTCCTTCAATTGGAGGCTGTGCTATGGAGAGCATAGCATCACATGAGGCAACAGGGAACATTATGTTTGCCATGATTTCCTTCACGAAGAGGACCGAGTTTGTTTGGAAGAAAATGTTTAATAGGCCTGTGTGGGAGAGCGGCTATGGCTTCAGGAAATCTGAGACTGGAAGAAGCTGCTCTGAGTTAGGCAAGAGAAGCATTTTTCTGGTTGAGCCAGAGGGAAAGAAGAGAGGAAGAGGAGGCCATGAGAGAGTAAATTCCATATGAATGCTGCACAATGTCATCGGAGTGGTTCAACACTCTTGCCCCTGTGTGCCATGTAGTTAAAAATAAAAAGCATTTTGACAGAATTATAATGAAATTATAAATATCATAGTGTGATATTTAACGAAAAATTTCCAGAAACTGAAAGCTAAAGTAAAGACGAAAAGAAGAAGAAGAAGAAGAAGAAGAAGAAGAAGAAGAAGAAGAAGAAGAAGAAGAAGAAGAAGAAGAAGAAGAAGCCGCCGCAGCAGCAAAGAAGCACAATAAATAAATTTAACTGAATGGATATCTATTTAGAGCCCTATACACACTCATCAGAGATTAGACTTCTAAATGATGAATGGTCAAGTAGAAATCATACAGGAAACTAGAAACTACTTGAAACCGAGTGCCAATGAAAACAATATATATTGCAACCTGTAGGATGCAGCTAATGCAGTGCTTAGAAAGGAATTATAGTCTTAAGGATGTATGCTAGAAAAGAAAGAAGATTGAAAGCAGTATTAAAGTCTAGAAGTCTGGAAAAAACTACAGAGAAAATATGGCATTGCAATACAATGTGATCAAGTGAAAAATAGATGCAGGCACAGCGTATTATTGAAGGACCGAAGAGGGCCACTAAATCATTTTGGAGAGAACAGTGGAGTAAGAAAATTCTTCCATAAGTAGGACATGATAGAATCTTCAAGTGTTTCCTATAGCACATGTTAGAGTTAAAAAACTGAGTAGGCTTAAGGGGAAGGCAACACAGGCAAAAGAAACCACAAATCGGTAACTTAAGGGGCTTGAGAGGATATGACAAGTTTCAGAAGTTCAAATAACTCAGTGTAATTAGATTTAAGGGTATAGATGAGGATGTAATAATGAGATTTTACATAGCGATGCTTGCGACCAAAGGACTTATTTTTTTTTTCAACCTTGACTTTATTCTGAAGGTAATAGGGAGCCACTTAAGAATTTTAAGTAGAACAATATGAGCTGATATTACTTGCAGGACACAGGAGTCTTATATTCATTCATTCCACAGGTATTTACTGAACACCTACATATTGTTCTAGGTCCTTTGCTACTCACAACTTTGAAAAGAAAGGTCTAGATACAGAAGATATATGCAGGTGCCTGGGGACGAGGTTAACAATCCAAATGACAAAAGATGAAGCTTGTACTAGGCTGATGGCAGTGAATGGCAACCCTGTGGGGGTACGCAAGGAGTATTTAATGATTAGCAGAGTTCCCTGTCCCTTTCATGGTCTGTCATGGGCAGGGGTTAGTGCTAGGCCTGGGGTACACCGGACAGTGAAATTCTGGAGAACAATGACTGGCCATAAAATATAGCTTGGAAAAAATGACTGGAATAAGGCGAGAATTTGGAGTATAAAGGATGCAGAGTCATAGGAGTTCTCAGGGTGTGTTTGATTCAAGGCTTCTGTCCTCTGTAGGGCTGAGAGTGGCTAACTCCACTGGTTAAGTCTGCTGTGCTCTTGAATGCTTTGAGGATCAGACATCACTCTGGAAGACCAAACATATCCACTATTCCCAATCTTAAATTTTGTGGGAATACAATTCCATGGGATTAAAAGGGAAATTTGAGAGACTTATCTAGAGGTCTTACCTACTTGCTTAAAAGGCATGGTATCAAATAAGCTCTGGAAAAAAAGTTTCTGTGGTATAATCCTCACCGTGCTAGAGCTCTGGGAGATGGAATCAAATCTCCCTTATTTCTAGTCCTGCAACAAGATATCCAGAATCTCTGCACTGACAGCCACAAAAAATATCCTTTCACTCCTGTAAAGCAATGATCAGTACACGTTACCACACCAATCCCCTGGGCCCGTAACCCTCAGGAAGAACTTCTCCCCAAAACCTGTAAGGGGTTGACCCTGAAAGAGACTCCGAGGAAGGTGCAAGGTTGCCTGCAGCAGAGGAGCAAGAAGAGCAGAGGGCCTGGTCTCTCTCTGGTGCCACCAGGAAGTAAACACTAGATGGTACAATTTGTGTAAAGAGAAAATTACCTCTAATTGAAGGGTTGGGATAAAAATATCTCCAATCTGTAAACAAAGTAGTTGGAGTGTCCTGGAGGCACACAACTTGAGTACCACAGGGTTGCAGGTACCTCTCTGCCCACTGTTAGGAGCCACCTCCACCCCCAATGTTCTCTCCCTTGGCCTCACAGAGCAGCAGGTGCTCTTAGGTTTGGCTCCAAGACAATTCAGCTAGCAAACCTGTCCTGATGCTCTTCCATGTCCCCAGCTGGGAAACAGTTTAGGAAAAGTTTCTCACTTTCTCCCAGGCCATTGGAAATATTCATCAGGTCAAGTGAAAGAAAAAAATAAAAGACCTGGTCTGTTTTATCTCATCTCAGGTCTTTCCTAAAGGGGTCTGGAAAGCGTTGTTTACTAGCTATCTCTGACATCTTTTCCCTGGTGTCTGCAGGGGGCACTCAGCCAAGCCATGCTTCACCATTCCTCAAAGAAAGAATTGTAACAGGAACACTGACAGGGGAATTTGGGATTCAAGATTATTAGAGCCTTAGCCTTGGAGAAACAAATCCTGTGTCAGGCTTCTATTGTTGGCATGTTATTGTCTATTCATTGTTGATTGTAGTGTTGTGTTTTCATGTGCACTTGTGAGTAGAGACCCTGGCTGATGGGACAGAAATGGGGACACTTTAACTCTTCCCCTAGCAGGGGTGAGTGATTCTTTTCTCACCTATGCTATGCATGATATGTTTAGTTACACACAGACACACACATTCTAGCACATGAACATCCAATCTCCTTTTGCTGAAATATGAAAAAACCTGCTAAATTGCTTCTTAAAAAGGCTTTTCTCTAGGAAGCCACTTAAAGCCAAAACTTGTGCATTTGTATTTTTTCAATGGAACCACTACGAAGGAGAGGAACATGCCAATAAATGGAACTACAGACTTTTTCTTCCTTCTATAGTACAAACAGCATGTCCTGTTAGAGGGAATGGAGGTTTAGTCTGCTACCGTTTCTTAGATTGGGGTATGTGTGTCTTATTTAAATAAAACCAATGAAATACTTTGAAGAGAAAGAGCAGGGGATGATAGTAGGATAATGTGTGAAAGAAGGGAGTTAGAAATACTGCAAGGAAGGTGGGACTTGAAGGAAGGGGAAAGGGAGCAAAGGAATCTTTGGTAAGCCCGAAAGAGGAATGCTTTAATGAAACTACTCTGGAGTCAGATTGTTCCCGCAGTCAATGCCTCTCTCATGCTGTGCAGGTTGACTTCAGGTGATTGTTCAGGTGTATAATAGCATAGTGAAGGAACAAAAAGCCATAATCATGTTACTTTTAAAGAATATAGTCATGCCAAGAGAATAAACATACATTGATGAAAACTTCCTCTTTGCTTCTCATTCTCTCTTAGAGATTTGCAGGCTGAAGGTCTTTGTTTTAATCAAGACTCTCCGGGAATATCGTAACCATTTTGCCTGATATGAACTGAAATAGTAGGAAAGGGATGGGGTGCAGGCAATAAACATGTATTGAGCACCTAGAATATTCCAGACCTTTATTTTGCGTTATCCTCACAATGAAAATTTGAGGTGGATATTGTTATCCCTGTTTTACAGACAAGGAATCCAAGACTTGGAGAAGGTAAGTAACTTTCCCAAATTTACAAAAACTAAGAATTTGAATCATGACCCCAGAGCCCATGTTTCCACTCTGATGACTGCTTCTTTCAGGACTTCGCCAGTCTGTTCAGAAGTGAGTCTCACAAGAAAACTCCATTCTTCTTTTGCCACTTGATTTACACTTTGCGTTGGTATTGAAAACATTTCAAATGCTTTTGTTTAAGTTTTGCACAAGTGTATTTAGTTCTCTGAGATCTTATAAGAAATGTATCTCTCCACAGTAAGTCACACATTAGAAATAAGCATATTCAGTTGGATAATGTGGTGATAGAAGCATGCTTCCATAGCTCTGATTCTCCTCTGAATAGCGCCAGAGCTCTCCAGAGAACAATGAAATCATAAGGAGGAGCAGATTGCTTGACAGCCAAATGTATCCTACCCTGTCCTGGTACATCACTAGTTGGGCTCCATTCCAGGATTGTGTCTCTCAGCCACAGGTCATGACTTGCAGACTCTATATGTGGAGGATTATCAATGTTTTACAAGGAAGCACCTGCATCCATTCTCATGGGAAATTCTGCTCCTTACAGAATATTCATGGAGCCTTTCTGTGTGATCTTGTCCTGACTTTCAAAATATTCCCTAGCAGAGAAGGCCTATTAATACACAGAACCATTTCACAATGCAAGCACAGAAAATCCAGTAGAAGAAAAGAGGCACTGGTTTCTGAAAACAAGTCTGTCCGCAGTCAGATACCATCTTACATTTCCCAGGTAACAAGAATGGTTCCTTCAGTTGGCAAATGCACCTGACTGTATAACCAAGAGCTAAAGGAAATAATAGAGGGAAGAAAGAGCAAAAGGAAAAATAGTCAGTGAGCCTAAGAATAATTTTTCTCTTTTTAATTTCTCTATTATGTGTTTGATGAAGGGAGAGAGACCACCACCATAAAATAATTTTCACATACTTTCACTTGTGACTTTGGAACATAGTGAACCGAAACAGAAAGAAGCTTTGGGAAAGAAAACACAAATAGAATCATAATAGGTCATTTTTTACTTTTTATTCTGCCTGTTTGAGATTTTGAAGAATGTAATTAATTCACACTTGCAAAGGTTTGAGCAGTTATAAAGACTTCTAAAGAAAATCATATAATGATGGCATTTGAAGCATAAACTTGGCAACAACCTTAATCTATTTCATATTTCTTGACTTTCATAATTACAGATTTAAAAAATATAATATACAATTCAGAATATATGTAAATTATACACACAGTCTATTTTGTGAAAACTAAAAATATTGAAATAAATTTAGAATGACTGTATGAAAAATGGAAGTCTTTGAGTTGCACATAAAAATATTAGTTGTTAAGGCAAAGAGGCGATCATCTGAATGGGGGAATATATTTGCAAACAATGCTTCTGTAAGGGCCTAATATCCAAAATATATAAAGAACTCATACGACTCAATAACAACAACAAAAAAATCAAACAATCCAATTAAAACATGGGCAGAGGACCTGAACAAACACTTCTCCCAAGAAGACAGACAAATGGCCAACAGATATATGAAAAGATGCTCAACTTCACTAACTATTAGGGAAATGCAAATCAAAACCACAATGAGATACCATCTCACACTTGTTAGAATGGCTATCATCAATAGGGCAAGTAATAAGTGTGGAGAGGTTGTGGGGCAAAAGAAACCCTGATATGCTGCTGGTGGGAATGTAAATTGATACAACCACTATGGAAAACAGTATGGAAATTCCTCAAAAAACTAAAAATTGAATTACCATATGACCCAGCAATCCCTCTTCTAGGTATTTAACCAAAAAACCTGAAGACATATATCCATAAAGATATATGCACCCGAATGTTCATAGCAGCATTATTCATGGTGGCCAGGACATGGAAGCAACCAAAGTGTCCTACAATAAATGATTGGATAGATAAGAAGTGGGACATATATACAATGGAATATTACTCAGCCATAAGGAAAGATGAAATACTGCCATTTGTGACGACATGGATGAATCTTGAGATAATCATGCTAAGTGAAATAAGCCAGACAGAAAAAGTTTAAAATCATACAATTTCACTCTTATGCAGGATATAAAACTGAAAACAACAAACAAACATGACAAACAAACAGAGACTCATGGACATGAACAGTGGATTTGTGGTTACCAGAGGGAAGTGGGGTGGGGAGAGGTACGTAGGAGTAAAAGGGGTCAAATATTTGATGATGAAAGAAGATCTAACTTTAAGTGGTGAACACACAATGCTACGTATATAAATAAATATGACATATTGTAAATGCACTGAAGAACTTGAGAGAATAAAAATGGTAAGTTCAAAGCTTTAAATTTCTGCTCAAGGTCTGGATCTTTAAGTTTCCATATCCACCCTAAAAGAAATACTTGTGTCCTGTAGCCCAGGGCCAAAGGTCCTGAAAAACAAATCCAGTATTTAATTCTGTAGCTGTATTTTTGTTATTATAAAGAATGTTGCAATAAGAATTTACAGTGAAAAAAATAGTTGTTGGAAATTGGCATATTTTACTAATAACTATACTCAAAATTCTGTTTTTGCTCTTATTTCCTGGACCATTAGAGATGTACTTTCTATATTATATATAATACAAGCCATTTCAAAAATTTTCCACAGTATTAAATGACAGTCAAAACTACCTGCATCTTTAGGTCCAATTTCCAGTACATTTTATTCTTCTGTTCATCTTGTCCGCTTGTTCTCATAAGATGCTGCTCCATTTTTCTTCTGTAGCCTTACCATTTCCCATTTCCCATTTACCATTAGCCTTACCATTTCAACATTGAGAAACCAGAGCAAAATAAGTACCTTGAGTTTTTGCAGTATAAACTATTGGATATACTATCATGCTTTTGATCTACCATAGAAATAACTTTTTCTTTTTAGAAATACATCACTTTTATGTACTGCATAATATGTGTTTGTTATGTTTTATAGAGATTTCATTACTTTTTCCTTCCGTCACATTTGGAATCAGGGCCTCAAAAGAGGCGCAAGCAACAATGCTTCCAAGATAACTGGGCTGCATCCTTATTTGTAAAACAAGAAACACTTCATTTTTTAAAATTTTAATTGGTTGTTCCTTCTGTAATCTGTAGTGACGTATTCATTTTCTAGCTGTGGAAATTTACCCCCACCGCACTCTTGAACGCGCTTCTTTACCTCCTCCCACCGAATTATTGAAAGAGACCCCATGGGCCCAGGTCCAGGGCATCCCTGCATCCATAGCAACCTGCCTTCAGCTTCCTTTGTCACCATGGTAACGGCTCTGGCGGGCCAGGTTGTCGCTATGGTAACTAGAGGCGGGTAGCAGTGTCCCAGCAGGCTGGACGCATGCGCGCAAGGAATCTTGGCTGCGCCTTGCGCCCGCGGTCCCCCAGCTCCCCTCGACATGGCGCTGAGGCGGCGGCCGGGACTCCGGCTCTGCGACCGGCTGCCAGACTTCTTCCTGCTGTTGCTTTTCAGGGGTGAGTCTGCGAGTTTCCACCTTTCGGAGAGTAGGGTGTGGGAGTGATGAGAGCAGAGCGAGCCGAAGCGGCTGGAGCCCATATAGGCGGGAATAGCGGTCCCGGCCCCGGCGTCTCCGGGGGCTCAGTAGGAGGAGCGAGAGAAGCGGCGGGCTCCGGCGTCCCGGGAAGATGAGTCGGATCCCGGCCTCCCGGCGGGATCCCAGCGAGTTGGGCGCGGGGTGCGGGGGCCCGTGAGAGGCCTGGGCAGTTCGCTGCGGGCGGTGGGCTCGACCCAGGCAGAAGGCACCACCTTCTGGAAAGACAGTGGCAGCTTCGGCATGGGCAACTTGCTTGAAGACACTGTGTAAGGAGCACAGTGCCCCGAAGTGGACTGTGAACGGCCTTCCGAAAGGACCAGCGCGGCACAGTTCTGAGGCCTGTCTGGCTCTTGGTCACAACACTTTGGGGCTCTGCTGTTCATTTGTCCCTTACTGTAAACAAAGAGACTGAACTGGGCAAACTTAGATTTCCTTTCGTGGAAATAAAATGGCACAGATATCAATCAAGTGCTTTTTTTGGTCTCCAGCCCAGCTTAGGAGACCCCGCAGACTCTTACCCTGAAATAGCATCTGGGTTTTTTTGATAAAGATACACTGATAAACTTGAGAGTTTTGATTTGTCTTTTCCACTGTCTGGAATTCTCATTAGATTCGTGTGTACTGCGACATTTGGACAGAAGGACTGAAAAAGCTTCTGTTTAGTGAGCACATATTGTATACGGGGCACTTTGAAATCATAATCTTATTTAAATCCTTACAACAACTTTGTGAAGTGAGTTTATTAATCCATTTTTAGATAAGAAAACTAAGACCTAAGTCAAATCTCTTTTCCAAGACTGCATTCCAGATAAGTAGTGAAAACTCAAACCCATGTGGACCTAAAACACTACGCTACACTTTTCCTTCCCTGTTGGCCATCTGCAGGTAACCAAACGAGGTCTTTTTTTTTTTCAGTTTTTAGGTCATTGTTTGGCTTATTTGCTGTTGTCATCCCATGATGTCTTCCAGCATATACAAATTAAAACACGAAGTGACTGGGAGTGGGGCTGGAAGGACAAGGAAAACAAAGCACTCCTGTGTTTGATGCTCATTCACGGGTTCATAATGGTTGTAGTAAAAAGTGAGGGTCTGGGATAAAAGCTGTGGAAACAGTGCTCTGTGATGAGGGATAAGTTTCAGGCAATAGATGTTGTCCATATACTTTGCCTGAGAGTAATTTCCAAAAACATGTGGTTGAGTGATATAAGTGGTCAAAGGCCAGGCAGGGGACAAGGGTGTCAGGAATGTCCAGCTCCCAGCTTTGTTGGTCACACTGACACTGTCCTATTCAGAGACTGGAACAACTCCCTATTGTTGATAAAGGCTTTTCACATGAAAGTTTGCAGTTTTTATTGCAGAAACATTTGACAATTTAGCTCAGGAATGAGTTTCAACTTGATGCTTTGTTAATAAATCTAGATGATTCTAAGGACTTCACATAACCTTGACCTTTTATTTTGTATTCTGGAGGGGCTCATTTGGTGGCTTTCTTGATATTAAGAGCTGAGATTTACCTGCAGAGAATAGGAGGAAGAATCAAACTTTGCAAACTAAGACCAATGACAAAGAATCAAGGTAGTAGAATTTATTAATCCACCTTGAATGATGTAGCTATCTTTTTAGTAGAGAGGCTCTTTTTCCATTAGTTTATGCTATAAATATACTGTAACAACTTGAAAACTATTCTTCCACAGGTCATGATAGCTGTGTCTTTTTTATTTTTATGATTACTTTTTTAAATTGCTATTGTTTTTCAGTATTCGCATTTTAAAAATTTTGGTTTCCAGTATAATACATTCTTTATTAGTTACCCTTTACCAGGCTCTTTTGTAAGAATTTGACATGTATTCATTTGATACTGATAAGCACTCTAAGAGGTTGTTACTATTATTTTTCCCATTTTTCTGGATGAAGAAACAGAAGTAATTTGGAATCTTCAACCATTTGTGTTAATCCAAGTTTGGGTTACTTTATTATTCCATTTGACAGTGTTGTTCTTATTACAGATTAGTTTAACTGAGTTATCAAATGTTGAAAGCCGTGCGGTTTGTATATAACATTCTTTTGTTAAGTTGGTGACAGGTGCAATTCAGCTTTGTAGATGTTATGCCACATGTCTTTTTTGAATGATTATGTAGTAGTTACTGTTGGGCTTCCAAATCTTTGATATCCTAGAAAGAAGTGCTTCATTAGAACTAAAACAGTAACAGTTTGTATTCTTGGGATAAGATAATGTGCTGAAGCGGGGACATTTTTGAAAAAGAAAAATTCTCAGTTTTCTTTTGCATTTGTTTGGACTCTTGAAACATTTTTTTAAATGACCTATTTTTTATTTTCTTTTAAATTATCTGACAGATGTAATCATGATCAGACTGTTTGTGTATTTTCAGCAAAACAAGGAACACCTGCCCCGAAGCATGCAGTACTTCAAATCAGCTGTTCATTCCCAAATGACTTGTTGATAGGCATTTGTTCTTGAGTGCTTCAGGCGAGGGAGATACTTAATCATAAGAAATTGCAGAATTATATCCAGACAAAATAATCATACACCCAACCCCTAAGCTCTTAAGGCAGCCCAGTAGGCTAGGCTTAATTCAGTTCTTTTGAAGGAAACCAAATTTGTATTATTTTTGTATTTTCGTATTACTTGTATTTTTGAGATGGCCACATAATGTAATTGAAGAAGCTATGGATTTAGTACATCCAACTAGCAGCTGTTAGAGATGTATTAGCAAATTTTTTCTTCATACATTCTTTGAATTTTTTCAAAGCACAAGTGGGGTAAAAGAAAGGAAAATATGTGTGTGAATGAAGTTAGGATGTATGGAGTCTGCTGAATAATACCCTAGTCATGAAGTTGGATTCTCTTTTTTAAGGTGGTGTGAATGTGATGCTGTTAAGGCTGAATGCAGATTTCAAATCTTCTGTATTTGCCTTCTGAATGCTAACAGTATATGCAAATAGCTTCACTGGAGTATAAAGAGATCTGGAAAGTAAGTTTTGGTAAGCACATTCTTTTACACCTAGTTTAGCAAGGACAGTATCCACTATGGAAAGCTATATTGAGATCTAAAGCCTTAATTTACTGCCTCGGCTACTTGCCATGACATAGAGAAAGCTCCCTGAGAATTAGTATTTGTTTCTGATGTCAAGGAATGCTGTAGTATTTTGTGTTGGTGTGTTTCTTTGATTTTAAGTAGTATCTCTTATGTGTTATGTATTTCCCATGAGTGGTTAATATGTATAGCAGAGATTTCAGTGCTGGTGGTATAGGAACATCAAACTTTTTAATAAATTAGAACTATGCAAACATGTTTTCATTTCAGAGTATCCCAAGGCTTCTGTGGTTCAGCCTTTCTACACATCATTTCCATAACAAATTCTGCCATATCCATACTGTCTGCTTTGCCTAACTTAACCTCAGCTCACAGTAATCTTTCTTCTCTCTAAATTAGCATTGCTCTTAATCTATAGTTCAGTTCAGTGCAACAGATATTTATGGAATATCTATAATGTGCCAGGCACTTCTTCATGCTAGGAGTACAAAATGAATAAAGCATCCCAAGCCCTTGGAGAGCCAGAATGAGTGTATGCTGGATTATGTTGGGCTTTAGTTGTTGGGTGAAAATGCATTTTATCTTCTTAATGATATTAAAAATTTGTTTGGAACAGAGGCTGAATTTAATTTCATTTGTATCGTTCCAGAGATTATTATAGTAAATATTCTCGTTGTCACTTTAAAGTCAATTAACATTTCTTAAAAACTGCCTATGCATCTAGGCATTTTTTATGTATATTATCTTAGTTCCAGAGGCCCCAGGAGCTTTGGGAAATTCTGAGTTTTTACTATAGTGGAAGAAAGAGAATGGCAAGTATTTCTTGACTTGGTTTAATTTAAAAATCTTGTTTCTATCATCTACTCTATGTAGTTATACAAGGTTATGAAGAAGAAAAACTTGGGGAAATGCTCATGATATAGTTTAAGTGACACAAGCTGCAAGTATGATTAGTATATGTCACATGGTTACAATTACACAAAACTGTAATTTAGGGGAGGAAAAAACCTGGAAAAAAAATGAACCCAAATGTTGATAGGTGCTGTTTTGAGTGGTACATTTTATGGCTGATTGTTTTCTACTTTTCTCTGTGTTCCTGGCTGATTCTTTTTTCCAAGTTTTCTTTAATGAAATTATTTTTAATGGAAAAAATTGCATTTTGTTTTGGCCTCCAATAGATAAATAATGGAATTTTAAATTTGACAATAGGAAGGATTTTCTTTTTAAATGGGAAAACTTAGTTTGTGTAGTTTAATGTGATAGCATGTGGATTGCGCCCTTTTCTATCTTCATAATTGTCAGCCACAGAGGGTGAAGGAGGAGCTGACCGGGAAGTTTAGTTGTTCGATCATACATTCTTAGTGGTTCATTTGAGAGATTTACTGTCATTGGCTTTTGGGTGGGGAAGCCAGCTGTGGCATTCTCAGCTAATGATTAACTGGAAAACTGAAAGAGCTGATGAGAGTACCTGCCTCCCCCCACCCTTTGTTTTTGAACAAACAAAATAATGTGAGTAGTGGCTTTGGTCTGTTTATTCAGAGTCAGCCAGCATTTATTGAACACCTGCTTTGGGCCAGCTGGGCAACTCCTAGAGGGCCTGTTCTCTTTGTCTTGGGTGAGAATACCAGATAAAATTGACTTCCTTGGAAAGTAGACTCTGAAAGATGTTTCCTGAAGTAGAGTGTCAGCTGATGCACCGTATCCTTCTTCCTGCCTGCCACAGACTTCCTTGTTGGATATCTTTCTCTAAGGAAAATATTTAATGTCTTTAGAATGAAGTGCAGCTGTCTGGAGGATGATAAAACAAAGAATGCAGCAAATCCTAAACTCCTAAACAGCTGCCTCCTCCCTTTTGTTTTTAGCTGATTTTCCTCTATAGTATGTATGTCAGTCAGAGTGCTGAAACTTTATCAGCTAATCTCAATTTGGTAATCTCCATTTTCACGGCAGTAAAGCTTTCCACGAGCGAAAACAGAGAAATATAAGACAAGAGCATCCCTGTACGAGAAGGAATATACAATTTAGATCGTTAACTAACAGAGTAGCATTTTGGGTAAATATTTTATGTCTTTAGAAGTGAGAGCATTTGCTCTGGGCTAGCCTGCTAGAGAATCGCAAGAAAGAGTGGACTTTTAGCAATAATTTTGATTTATGCTAAGTGTAGATTTAGGAGAATAAAAGTGTTGAGAGCCAATAAAGTCCAGGAAATAATAGGAGCAAAGGCGTGGAGTTGGGAATACATAGGTTATATTTTGGGACCAGTGAGTTATTTTAATGATAACAGTTTGTTTTTATTGAAAACTAGCTATGTGTCAGGCACTGACTGTGCTGATAGCTTTACCTGGTCTTTCTTCATTGATCTCAGCAGTCAGTCTTTATAGGTTTCATTTTTCAGTTGTTGAATCTGAAGCTCAGGTATGTTAATTACCTAGCCCAAGGTCACAACTAGGAAATTGAGCCAGATTGTCCATTGCAAAGAGCTTTCAATGCCAGGCTAAGAAATTTAGACCTTATTATGTAAATTGTGGAAATTCATTTGGCAGTTTGATGCAGGGAAGTGATCTGATCAAAATGATTTTAGAAGTATTAATCTAATAATTCAAGAAGACTAGAGAGGGCAGTTCAGTTAGGGAGCTACTAGAGTAGTTCAAGGTCACTTTCTTTAGAGTAGGTCTTATGATGTTGAATTCATTTTTATTTATATCTGAAAATATATTTGTTTTAATCTTGTTCTTGAAATATAGATTTACTAATTACATAATTTTAGATTGACAGTTATTTTGTCTTAGAGCCTGAGCTATCTAACACTGATGCTTTCTGGTTTCTATCATTCCCGTTGTTAAGTCCAGGAACTCAGTCATTTCATCAATCTTTCCTAGGTTGCCTGTCTTCTCTCCAGTTACTTTAAAGATCTTTTATTTGTCTTTGGCATTCTGAAATGTTCTTACAGTGTGTCCGGGATTTCTTTTTAATGATTTTACTCGTTCACATGTTGTAGTTTATCTATCTGTCAGTTTATATCTTTCCTGAGAATTCTCAGGTATTATCAGTTTAAAAGCTGCCTAGCCTCTATTTTCTTAATTCTTTTCTTCTGGGACTCTGCTAAGATCTATTTAATCATTCTGTTTTCCAAGACTGTTAACCTTTCTGTCATAATTTCATATTCTTCTCTTTTTGTGCTGTTCTGGGTTATTAACTATAATATGCTTGATAGTTATTTCTTTTAACAGCTGTATCTAATCTGTCATTTAACCAATGCATAGTTTTTTTTTTAACCAATTGTATTATTCATTTCTAAAATTTTACTTTTTAAAAATAATCCGGTCTCTTTTGCTTGCTCATTTTTTTACTCCTTTATTTTTTTAAACATTTCACGCACAATTGTTTTATATTGTGTATCTGACTCTTCAGATATCTGAAATTCTTGGGAATCAAATCTAAATCTAATGTTTGTTATTTCTTAATGACTCTTATTCATGGTGTTGTTTTTTTCTCCTTTACTCATAAACCGATATTTGGTTGATCTCAATCTGTGCAAATCTGGTCCTGACCAAACGATGCTTTTGTCAGAGTATGCTTCTACTGGGCGGCAGCCACCTGGGCTGGCCTTCCCTCTTTCCGAGTCCCTGGCATTATTTGACAATCTCAGATTTAGCTTCTCTGCCTTCTTACTGGCCCAAGGGTGCAGTCTCCCCACTCAGAGTCACGTCCTACTCATCTTATTACTTTCTGGTTTCTGCCCACAGCTGTTTTGTTTGTTCTTTTAAAGATTCCCCACTTTCTGTGAGCCCAGAGATGCATTAAAAAATATGACGTAGGAAGGGTCTCATTGCTGGAGCACAACGGCCTTTCAAGAGTATCTAATAAACTACTATGCTGGAAACAGATCTCAGCTTTACTTAACTCATTCTTCCTTTTGATTAACATGAGTCACATGCCTTTTTTTTAAATGTTCATATTATGAAGGTAATGCTTTTATTTTCACTTTTTAAATATAAAGTAAAATTAAAATATTGGCTATGTTTTTTCAGAGCACGTAAACCCCCATAGAGGTCCTGATGTGCTTGGCGGGAGGGGTAGTGAAATTCTTGCTAAGCACCACTGCTTTAAGGATAGGGCTATATGATTTTAAAGACGTACCCAGTTTTACAACTATCCTTGGATCAGTTTATCTGAGAAGCAACCATCTGTCATTCAAGGTACGGCAACTTGAAATTTAGGATATTATAGCTCTTCCACACTAGACAGGCATCTGAAGCAGCAGCTGCTTACTCTGCTAGTAACAGATACAGGTGAAGACATTCAGAGGTAAAATATAAAGGTAGTCTTGAGCTTTCCAGGTGAAATCTGCATCTGAGATTCACATTCTTACGGGATGAAATGCTGGTTCTCTGAAAGGCTCAGTCCCTGTACTGTGAGAAGGAACCGCCCACTGCATTTTAGGAATGCTCCATTGTTTGTAGCCTTTCAGATACTTTTCTGGCTGAAGAAAGGGCACGGCATTGTGGGTGTTAGGCATTCCGGATTCATTTCCCAGCTTTGCATGTTATTCATTTTTGGACCTTGGGGAAGGCATATTGGTTTTAATCCAAAACACTTGAAAGTAATTTAAATACCACCTCTCTCACGCTATTGTCAAAACATTCACATTTCTTTCCCCTTGTTTGAAAACTCACTTTAGCTGTATGAGTTTCAGATCCATAGAATTGATTTTCTGGACATATAAGAGAATTTTTAACTGATTTTTTGAATTAATTTATTTGTTAATTAAAAGTGCATTTGAAGGTTTTGAAAACCTGGTTCACAGAAATTTCTTCCTCTTCTAAATGTTTAGAAGTGTTTCAGAGCCACATAAACTTGGCTTGAAACTCTTCTACTCTAAGAGTCGGGAAAGTTCATCTTTTTTTAATCTGCTGTAATCTTACTAGATCTGCTGTTTTAAGAGTTCCTGTGTTTGTTTACTATGAAGAAAAAATGGATAGCTATTTGGTTGGGTTTGTATTCTTAATTCAGTCTCATTTCTTAGTATCAGATACAAAGTTTTTATTCTGACCTTATTTGGTCTAGCTTTTAAGTGCATTGGTAATAAAAAATGGATTTAGAACCCTACCTGTGGATCTTTAGAGCAGTGATTCAGTATGAACAAATAGTTAAATATCTTTAATTTACCAGGCATGGTTTCATACCTTGTGAAACCATGTACATCAGTGAAGTAATTTATGTTATGAACTCCTTACAGGAGATGATGAAAGCTCTTGACCCTTTCCTCCAAAAAGTACTTTTATGTACATATATGAAACATTTTATACTATTTTGGGAGGTTCACAAACCCTCAGAAGATCATTTATGGACCTCAGATAGAGAAGGCTGCTCTAGATCCCAGGATTCTTGTTTCCCGGGAAAACATGCTTAGAATGAATGTCTCCTGCGATAGGTGCTAACTACATGTAGAGTTCAGGAGTAGTATACAAAACTATTATTTTATTGTTCTCTTATTCTTTCCACTAATTCTGTTATTAATAATTCTGTTATTAATAATCCTGACTTTTCTGTGAGACGATAACTGATAGTGTCAAACATCTGGTCATATTCTCTATACATTTCCAATTTAAATTACTCTGTAGGTAGGTCAGAGAGTGAAGACTTTGATTTAAGTGGAAAACAAAGTATGCATGCAGTTTTAGAGAGGCTTAAATCTCTAAATTTTCAGTGTTTCTTCATGTTAGTACAGCTCCAGGGGGTTGCAGAGTTAAGCCACATGAAAAACAATGAAATGCTGAGATGAAATTATGCAGGAATTCTTCCATCTACCTCCAGTGTCCATTTATAGCAGGTCTCTTTTTTTCCCTTGTGCTCTCTCCTTTTCTTTAACTTAGGCAATAGTGCTGAGAAAAGAGGCCTAAAAGGATGTTTCATAACATTGGATGAGGGATTTGGACTTCACAGAAGCCAGAACAAATATTTTCTCCTACTGGTACCCTGTGGCTAATATCCCACATGCTGTTTGCAAATTACAACCTAGAGTGAGTTCAGAGTCGGTCACCTTTTTGAGGAGGAGTATATTTTTGTGGTTTGTTCTTTTCAGCTCACAGATTTTACTTTCTATGCTCTTGTCAAGTACACTTTCTGCGTGTAAATAAAAATCTGTAAAAATTGTTCGTTTCTATTCTTATGTGTGAGCAGCACCTTTTAGCGCACATTTTTTTTAAAGCTACTTTTAATGGAACCTTGAGGAAGAAAATTTAGCTGGGGTTTAGAGACTTCAGTTTTAAGCCTTATTGCTTACCCTTTTCTGTACCTCACCTATAGTGGAATAATGATGTGATGTGCTTGATTGTAAAGCTTTAGTTTCTAGTGGAAACTGCTGTCTTGCCTTTAGGAGAGAGCTCATTGGATTTGGGTTGCCAGATTACATAGATGAGGCATTTGATGCATCCACATCTATCATAGAGGAGTTGGATTCTAGAGAGATGTTGCATTTTCCTTTTCTTTTACAAGATTATAGCTATAAGGAGAAAATTGATCATAAAACTTTAATTAATTCACTTTTTATTGGGGAATCACAAGATTTAGAGTATTGTTTTTGGCTCTGTAGAATTGTTTCATCACCATCTTCTGAATGATTCTTGTTCATTGCCATTTCTTTTTAATTATCATGGTCCATCCACCCCACATGGAGAGTGTCTTCTTCCTATTTATTCCTACTCATTCCCTACTATCCAGCTTAATGTACTGCTCTGTTAAGCCTTTTTAAAATCTCTAGTCTGGAATGAACTCTTCCTCTTCTGAATTCCTATTTATCGGGAGGAACATTAGCTACACTGAGGTTTGAACCTCAGCTCTGTTATGTGACTTCTCCGAGTCAATTTCCTTAACTATAGAGTAGTAATAACATATAATTTTGTAGGATTGTTTTGTAAACCAAGGACTATATAAAGCTTTTATACAAGTAAATAAATGGTAACAAAATAACACTAATACATTAAAATTAAAATTAATTAGGAGAAAAAAATGGCGTAGATGATAGAGGTTCTGTTCATCCCTCTGGCGACCAAATCAAAGGTATGATGGAAACAAGGAGCAGCAGCAAGGAAAAATTGCCTGGGATCTAGAAGAACAAGCCATACAACTAGGGAGAAATTCAAGAAAGCACCTCGCAACTGCAGAAGGTAGGATGGGATGAGGCGCGGCGCTGCCCAGTCTACAGCAGCTGAGTGAGATGGAGGCTGCAGCAGTAGCAATGGCAGAAGCCTCTTAAAGGGGCCGCCACTGCGAGCAGATTTTTGCGGTGACGGACCTGCTCGTTCTGAGCACCAGTGCCTGTTCGGCTGTGCGCGGGGGCACCAGGGACTTACAGGGAGACATTGTCAGAGTGAGGGCCGAGACGAGATTCACTCGGTACAGAAGTGCTGGCAATATCCATTGTTCCGTTTTTAATTGTCCCCCTTACCAGTGCACCAGATACAGTGCCGCCATAGCTGTGATGTCATCAAACTGGATAACAGAGGTTGCTCTTCCCAGAGGATTCCTTGAAACCCCGCCTCTCCTAACTCGGGCCCCACCCAGGCCATAGTCTGGTGCTCCTTGCTGAGACTCACAGTTGTGGAGGCAGCTATCCTCCGTTTCTAGTGTGGCCTTTTGAGGCAACTATAAGCACATTATCTGTGGATTGCTGGCTGAATCTTAACAGATGGCTCTGGAGGAGGGGTAGAGGCTTGGGCAAAAATTGGCCTGCAGCTGAAC
>NW_006431288.1:3895206-3945572 GCF_000325575.1 Pteropus alecto
AAAATGTATCAAAAACAAGAATAAAGAATGGTAACAACTACATTCCTATCAATAAGTACCTTAAATGGAAAAGAATTAAGTGCTCCAACCAAAAGATACAGTGGCTGAAAGGATAAGAAAACAAGACTCTTACATATGAAAAGGAAGGGGATGGAAAAAGATATTGCTTTGATGGACCTAGAAGGTATTTAAGTCAGACAGAGAAAGATAAACACTATATGATTTCACTTATATGCGGAATTTAAGGAATAAAAGGAACAAACTAATCAAAAACAGGCTCACAAATTTAGTGGACAATTTGGTGACGGACAGAGAGGAGGGGGTTTGGGGGGGCTGGGAGAATAGGGGGAAGGGTTAAAGAAGTACAAATTAGTAGCTGATGGATAGTCATGGGGATGGGGAGCATGGCATAGGGAATGCAATTAGCATTAATAACATTGGCTAGGTGGAGGGTCGGGAGGAAGGGAGCAATTGGGATCATTTCACTAACTATATAGATGTCTAACCAATGTATCGTATACTTGAAACTAATTAATATTTTTAAAAAATAATTACATAATTTACGTAAAGTATGTAGCAGAGGGCTTGGCATAATAATAAGCTCTTAGTGTTAGGTTTTATTTTTCATCAATAAGTGTGAGAGATTTACTGTTGCTAACTGTTGTTGCTGCTGCTACTACTGTTACTACTTTATACAATTCATTAGATCCTTAATTATTCAGAGGCAAATTTAAAATGAAGCTTATCAAGTTTAGGCTTTTGGACTCCTCACTTTCCAAAGGCCTGGAATCATTCCATCAATGTGTCCACAAATTGGCCAAAATTATTAAATGCCTTTGCTACATTCAGTTATAACTATTCTCTTTTTCCATTCTGCCTTCCCCTCTGTCTGACTTCTTATGTTGAAAAGCATTGTAATGGCCACTGGCATTTTTCTCAGCCTAGAGGAGTTGAGTTGGGAACACATTTAGTTCTGGTTAAGTGGGATTGTTTATGTGGTCCACAGTCATTGCTATGTATAGTTGTTTTTGCTTAGCCATGTCGATGTAGGAATAGCTTCCGGGAATATTCTACCATGCCATTTGACTTACTAGGATTGAGACATGATGTTGTAGGATCTACTGCGAATGCTGCTTTTAAGCCCTTATAATTCCACTGCAATGAGAGACGTAGTTGAAAAAGCGGGTAATGAGGGTTTTTTTTGGTATCAAAATTTAAGATTAGTCACTCTACAAGAAAATTTGAAATGCCCTGAAATCCTGCACCTTAAATATGAAAGAAATTTTAGATAGAAGTTTGCTCAAATTTAAAAACAATCTTTACCACTTTGCATGATTTACCAATAATGAATATTTTATTTTCCTATGATTTACCAATAATGAATAGTGAATTATGAAGCTAAAAGAAACTTTTAAACTATTAATGTTAAATTTTTTCATTTACCATACTAAAAGAAAGTCTTAATTATTCTGTTATTTTCCATAGACAGTATTACAAAATCATTAACATATGATGATGTGATCAAAAATCTTAAAACATGTAGGAAAGATTATAGAGTATTAAGAAGTTAATAAAAATATTGTTATTTCTCTATTTTGCGATATTTGTGTTACTAGCTTTTTAAATTTAAATTATTTTTATAATTTTTTTGTGGTTTCTGTTCTCACTTTATACTTCATTTTGTATTCAGGATTTTTTTAATGAGGCCTCAAAATTGTATCAGCTTCAGGCTCTCCAAAACTTACATTCACCCCAATCATAGTCTTCTTTGACCCATATTCTTTGATGTTATATTGACCTACTAATATAAATCATTAATGGCAATATGCTTTATTATTATTAAAATATTAATGGCAAAATAGTTTGTGACTTGAGGGTAGAAACCTTGTCTTATGCCTAGCATAATGTTTGGAACATAATAGGTATACAAATATTCATTGATGAGAGAACAGTGCACCATAAGTAGGTTGGTTGTGGTTTTGGGTAAAGGGCAGGGGATTCACTCACTTGCTATATTAGATGGAGGCTGACAAGTATTTTTGTTCAAAGATGTTATAGCCTTGACAGATGAGAAACCATGGTGTAATTTGTATGTTTCTTAATCTTTATTTTAAGATAATTTGGAGTCAGAAGACCTGGTTTCCATTTCAATCGCTGATGCTTTCAGATTTGGGGATGGTAATTGTCTCCTACTATATCTGAGCCTTGTTCTCTTAATCTATGAGAAGAGATTATAATACCCATTTTACAGGATTGTTACATGGATCAAATGAGATCGTGTATGAAAGTGGTACTGTAAATTATAAAATGCTATATAAACATAAAATATTACCATTCTTTGCTTTATTCCCTTTGGGTTCTAGTGTTTCATTAGTCTTATGATTCTCCAAAACTTTAGGTTATAATCTTAATTTAGAGGAACTTTCTCAGTAAAGCTTCCCTGATGGTTTATTTTGATGAAATGGCAAGTTTTTAAGTTCATTTTTTCTGTGTAGGAAAGATATTTTATTTAAAGTACAGATTGGTGTCCACAATTTTTCTAAAAAAACAAAAACCTAGTTTTAAGTTTCAAGAGTAAGGAAAAATTTCTCTTTGACATTCTTGGATTTCAAAAGTGGTTCAATGATATTTGTAGAAAAGATTAGACTTCTTATGCCTGGGGGAAGTTTTTATGCCTGAACTAGCAAGGATTGAATAATAAAAAGTTTCAGTGGAAACTGCAACATATCTTTAAGTAACGGCACTGCCAATATAAATCAGTAAGTTTACATGAAAAATAAACGTCTTAGTAGATAAATAGCTATTTAGAATAGATGAGTTCAGAAAAGGAAAGTGCCATATGAGTAAACAGGCCTCCGTGTTCTATTGGGTGTTTCCACCTGAAAGTTTAGTATTGCTTTTTCCTAAACACTTAGTGAAATGAAGTGACAATAATCTCATGTGCTGAGATCAGTGTGCCATGAAATGTTAGGAGCCCTTCAGGTGATGGACATGTTTTTTTTTCTCTCTTTCTTTTGCACATTAGGGGAACATAGGGGAGATTATGAAAGAAAAAGAAAACACTCTGTCACTCGACGAATATTTTTCAAAAAACGCTGAAACAAATCAAATGTTGGATATTAAACCACAGCATTATGGATGTTAAATTCTGGCCTCCCAGCTCTGTTTCTCTCACAGATTATATTTATATTCATTTCAAAGTGTTTGTTGGAACCTTGAAAGTCTAGATTAATTACTGTTCAAAAGTTAGAAGCACCCATTGGAGAATAAAATTTTGGAATCTGTCTTGTTACACATTTAGCTATGACATAAGAGACTTAAAAATTTTTTTCATTATTTAAAAATAATTTCATTATTTTTCATTATTAAAATTTTTTCATTATTTTTTCATTATTTAAATAATGAAAAAATTTTTCATTATTTAATGAAAAATTTTATTATTATTTAATTTTTCATTATTGATATTGGATTTCTCTGGAAAAAGAAACTACCCTATAAGCCATCTATCTAATTTCTCAATAACTGGACAGGTTACCAGGAGACAAAGGTAATGGTAAACCCTTGTATTAGTGCTGATCTTAGCAAGTGATACGATCCTGTGTCATGGGGTTGTCCTGTGCATTTTAGGGTGTTTAGCAGCATCCCTGGCCTCCAAATGCTAGTAGCGGCACCCCTAGTTGTGACAACCAAAAATGACTACAGGCCTTTCCAAATGTCCTATGTGTGACAGTATCTCTCCCAGTTGAGTATCACTGCTGTAAGGGATTATTCAAGAGGAGGCAGTTAAGGCCGAGAGAAATTCAGTAACCAGCTTCAGATCACATAAATATTAGGTGATAGAACTGAAACTAGTACCCAACTTTGTTAATACATTCCCAGTCCAATCCCTCAGTTCCCCTCTTAAATTGTTTCATTTTGTATCAAAAGCAGTGGCATTTGTTTAAATTTTTGACACCAAAACAAAAATTAACAAACCCCCTGTGTTTACCAACGATGTATATTGTCCACTTGGATTCACTTCTCTACTTTCAAAGCTCTTACCATATAACCTTAACAACCCCTGCTTTTCTTGGCTCCTAAAAACTTAAAAATGCTTGAGCAACAATTTTTATGAGCAATTGGAATGGATAGTTTGGAAGTCCTCAACTTGCATTATAAATTATACAGGTAAGTTTAAATTGGATGTGATGTGTGGGCTACAGGCCTATCTCGGAAATATTGTAGTTCTAGTTCTAGTCCACTGCTATAAAGTGAATAAAGTTGTATCATAATATTTTTGCTGGCAAAGGGTCTTAACCTTCAGTTTGTAAAAAAGGCAACGTCTGTGAAGTGCAGTAAAGCAAAGCACAATAAAATGAGGTATGCCTGTACTGAAAACTAGTGAATTATGTGCTAGTGAAGAATACTGGAGGACCTATCTCTGGAATCTAATACCTGTTTATTAAGTAAAATTGATGTGTTACCTTAGGTTTATTCTGAACCTACTTGTATCTTTTGGTCTTACTTTATATACTTCTCAGTTTATGCTTTTTAATAAAGGCAAAATCCGAACATACAGTAGTACTTAGTAAACTTAATTGGGTTGTTTAATTCCATATCTGATGTTTCAGTTTATCATCGTATCCTGGGTTTTCAATATATAGAAGCTCAGATTTGGTTTGGGAACACGAAGGGGAAGATATAAAAAAGGAAAACCAGATAAGAAAGAGCAAATTGGTTAAAATTAGTAGTCAGAAAAGAAACTAAATGTCAGGTTGGAGAGCTTAGAACTTTAGGTAAACACTTTGCTTTAAAGTCAGAGTACATCGTCTGAACATCTGGATTCTGTAGTGCTCACAGGCTGTGCTCAGGACCTCTCTGGATTTCATTTTGGTCTCATTAGCAGAATCTTTTCTCTGAGAGCTATGTAACAAAGCCATATATATCTTTTGAAAACTTCAACTACTGCAGTGTTGAAAACCTCAAATGCTCAGATTTGAAGGTGTCTTTTCTTTTATCTATTCAAATCTTTGAACTTAGATATAATTGGGTTGTTACATAATCTGATTCTGAACATGTATAAATTCACAATATGAAAACTTGAAGACCCAAACTCAGGGGTTTGCAGACTAAGACAAACTATAGAATAAGAGCCATCAGACGTTTAATGTAATTGTCTGCCATGGTTATTTTAACTTGCTGTTTTTTCCATTCCTCCCTCTAAGTACTTTGTAAACTGTCTTAAGCTAAAGTATTGGCCAGCAAGGATTCTTGTAGGTTTCTTTCTTTTTCACTGCACATCTGTATTCTGCATGGCATTTTCCTCTAGAAATGTGGCAGAGCTAACAGCTAGATACTGTAGATTGGCCTAGTACTGAACCGGCAGTTGTTATCTTTTGGTAGTAGAGAGGCAAAAAAGAGTTGTCCCCTAGGATTTATAGCAGACTTAGTCTGGTATTGAGGTTGCCTCTTGCATGTAAATGAGTGTAATGATGGAAAGGCAAGGGGAAAGGGAGCCACTACCATGTTGTGTTTGGGGACATGGATTGTTAAATTTATAGGGTGACATTGGTTAATGAAATTATATAAGTGTACAATGAAATTATATAAGTGTACAATGCTATAATATAGCAGTCCCCAAACTTTTTGGCACCAGGGACCAGTGATCCCATGAGAATATAATACCTAATGATCTGAGATGGAGCTGAGGCGGTGATGCTAGTGCTGGGGAGCAGCTGCAAATACAGATGAAGCTTTGCTCATTTGCTGGCCGCTCACCTCCTGCTGTGTGGCCTGGTTCCTAACAGGCCATGGACTGGTATTGGTCTGCAGCCCAGGGGTTGGGGATCCTGCTATAATACATCATCTGTATGTTGAATTATGAGTTTACCACTCAAAGTCAAATCTTCTGTCACCATATATTTGATCCCCTTTACCCTTTTCTACCTCCTCCCCACCCCCTTTCCCTCTGGTAACCACCATACTGTGTGAGCTTTTGTTTGTCTTGTTTGTTGCTTTCAGTTTTATATCCCACATATGAGTGAAATCATAAGGTTCTTGACTTTTTCCTTCTGACTTATTTCACTTAGCATGATATTCTCAGGTCCATCCATGTTGTAAATGGCAGCATTTCATTTTTTCTTATGGCTGAATAATATTCTATTGGATATATGTACCACACCTCCTTTATTCAATCACCCATCAAAGGACACTTTTGTTGTTTTCATGTCTTGGCCTCCGTGAATAATGCTGCAATATCATAGGGCTACATATATCTTTACGAATAAACTTTTAAAAAATTTCAGGTAGCAACCCAGAAGAGGGACTGTTGGGTCATATGGTAACTCTAGTCTTGATTTTTTTGAGGAAGCTCCATACTGTTTTCCATAGTGGCTGTACCAATTTACATTCCCACCAGCAGTGTATGAGGGTTCCTTTTTCTCCACAACCTCTCTAACACTTGTTATTACTTCTCTTGTTGATAACAGCCATTCTAACTGGTGTGAAGTGATAGGATATTTTTTTTTAACTGTAAGAAGAATTTACCGACAACATAAATTTGATAAGTTTAAAAAGTATAAGTAAGGAAAGTAATCATAATCCTAGCAGGATAATGTGACAATTTAACATTTTTACATGTTTACTTCTAGTCATTTTTCTGAACATTTTTAGAAATAATTGAGTTCATATTCTAAATAATACTTTCATATTCTGCTTTTTTCATTCTCTTGCTTAAAATTCTTTAGGGACCTCCTGTTGCTTTTAGTATTAAGCCCAAAGTCTTGAGCTTCTTTTTATCTCTCCAGTTTTATTTCTCATCAGCTGTCTCTTTGCTCATTATAATTCAGCTTCCTTGGCTTTCTTTCATTTTCTCACACATGTACAGACATATTACACATGCTTCCCAGTGCATCTAATATATTGTTTGGCTACCTTTTTGCAGGATTCGATCCTGACTGTCAGTTCCTTAGGGAAGCTTCCCCTAATCTCTAAGATTAGCACCTTGTTGTCTTTGGCCATGCCACCCTGAACAAGCCCAATCTCATCCGATCTTGGAAGCTAAGCAGGGTTGGGCCTGGTTAGTACTTGGATGGGAGACCACCTAGGAAGACCGGGTACTGTAGGTGTAAAAAATAAAAAATAAAGGATAGTCAGCTGACAGGGTCCTTGTAATCTGTGAGGTCAACCAAGGGTTGCCTCACCTAAAAAAATAAATAAATAAAAAATAAGATTAGCACCTTGTATCATATGCTTTCATAGCCGCCTATACTTTTCTTTATAGCATTTATTGCAGTTGCATTAATTATATCTGTAGAATTAGGATGATGTTTATGTATGCATTGTTAGAATGCGTTTAGAATGCAAGGTCCATGAGAGTAGGAATTGTTCACACTGGCTCTAGTATTTAGTACAGTATGTGGTAGGTGCTCAGTAACAATTAGTATATGTTGAAAAAATGAGTGAATAAATGAACAGATGAGCAAATACTATAAGCAGTAGTCTCCTTTCTTTATACATAACACATTTGTTAAAATATGTGCTTACTAGTGAATGTCTGCAAGTCTAATAATGGATTATTTTCTCCACGAGCTAGTAAATATATTAAGATCCCCAAATAATCTTCCCGGAGTTACTGCTGTTCTTGACTCATTTGTTCAGGTTCAACCGTATCAGAAATTAGGGGTGGGATAAGACTGCCAAAGATGGCACTCACCAGCTGCTACCTGCTTCTTTAGAATTAGGTAAGTAGAGTCAGGGACCTCCTCCTCCACGGGCTCACTACTTCCTCCCTGATCCTTTTTAGTTTATGTTCCAAGACCAGGCAACCCACAGTTTTGAAACTTCTGCTTCAGGATGCTCCACATCCTCAAGTGCAGGAGTGGGGAAGTGTTTATTTTTCTTGCCATAGCAGCAGGACCTGAGTGGAGCTTTAGCTACCTGCCCCGCACCCTGAAATCATGATCATCTTGCTGGGGCTCTTTACCTGGTACTTGCTGCAACTGAATGCTTGAGATAATAGAAGAGGGGAAAGATTTAATGAGGTGAGGTTGCAGGGTCCCCTGAACACTAAGGAAGGACTTCTTCACAGAATTGGAAGTGAAGATATAGGGGCACCATCGCTGCCAAAACATTTTCTGGCGGATACCACCCCTAGCAACAGCAGCACCTGATAGGAGCACTGCTATGTTTTAACGCTAATTAATCATTAGAAAGTGTGGTTTAGGGCCTTGCCACTCAAGGTGTGGTCTGTAGACCAGCAGCTTATAAAGATGGACAATTTCCACCTCAGATCCAGAGTAGTGAACTAGAATCTTCATTTCACCAGATGCCAAGTGCTTAGCACGCACAGTAATGTTTGAGGCATGCTGGGCTCAGTTGCTGCAGAATGTATGGACTGAGTGGTTGCAAGTTCTAGTCAATTTGCCTGATGGTATATTAGCACAAAATTTTTAAAATAGTCTTGTACCATATTTGTATATGCAAAGAGATAGTTTAGAAGAGATCCCAAACAGATGAATATTTTCCCATTATATTTGGACTTTTGTTATAAAATGTAATTTTAGCAAATGGGAAAACAAGGTTGGTTTATTTTCTGTCTTTCTATCGAACTTCTTTTCTGTCATATTTGTTCAACAGAAATCTAAAATTTAACACACAGCAAATTAATCATCTTTTCTTTGCTGGACTTAATACAACTGTTAACGTTGTCTGGCCATTGGAAGCTGCTTATATAATTAGCTGCTATCACTGCAGTGAGCTCTGAATTGAGTATAACTTAAGAAAGGGCCTGTTTTCTCTTATCTACTTGGTATGTTTAGTTCCATCTGGAAATTCTGGGTCTGCAGAGTAGTACGGTGGCTTTATATATGGAGACAAAATTAAGGCAACTGCTTTTACACTCTTTGGTTCATGTCATACTTCATAGTAAGTATATAGCAGTGTTTGGGAATTTACTCCATTTTAAGATTCTTCTCAAATCCAGGGACCAGTTGTTTGGGCAGATGTTTACTTGGGACTCTAAGTACCTGCTCTTCCACTCAAGGGAAGACAATCTCTCTGAAGCCTTAGTTCTGTTAACCAGAAGCTAATTCTGTATTTACCTGCCCCTAGTCCTTTCTCTAGCAAAGGCTGGCTCTGTTTGAACATTTCCCACCACCGTGTGCACACACTGACTTCTCTGGTGTATTGAGTGCTAGTTTATCAGCAGTGAACATGTTTGGATTCTTTCCTTTGGTAAATGCTGGCCAGAATGACTCCCTATGTTGTACCAGTCGATGAAGGACTCCTCAGTTTGTGGTTGCTCAGAATTCACCATTTTAATTATATTTAATTTGGTTTATAATCATTAAATATTTGCTGTATGCTCAAATTATATTTGGCACTTTTAGAATGTTTGAGGTTTACTGAGAAAATATGTGTATGTTAGGGCTGTGGAAAAGGGCTGGAATATAGCATTGTCCTTGAGGGGTCCCTTTGTAGTACATAATACAGAAAAGCTTTCTTCATGGTCCCTCCACACCATCTGCTCACATCGGGCAGAGCTTCTTGGGGTGAGGGGAAAGACCTTAAGAGAGGAATGGAAAATAGTGAATGTGTCTTAATTTATCATCTCCTTCTCCCCCAATAGTTAGAACTTAGAAACAGTTTCTTAGAGGGAATTTCTTAAATAAGTATTATGGAAGTTGGCAAATTGTGGAAACAGTGTAATATCTGTGGTCGATCTACATTTCAGGACATTTTTCATATTAGATTGAGTCTTAGCTGGTCACTTTGCTCTGACATCATGCACAGAGGAAAAGGGTACATCAACAACACCTTCATTTTAGACATAATTCTCAACAGGTACCTCTGGAATCTTTTGTTGAACCTTTTTGGAGCATTATGGACAAACTTAATGTCTTTTGTAGAGATATCTCTCTTTTTTAAAATTTATTATTATTATTTTTTTGTCGACATTGGTTAATGAAATACAGGAAGTTTCAGGTGTACAATTTAACAGTAAGGCATATATATATTGCATTGTAGGTTCCCCTCCCATAGTTAGATTTCTTTTTGTCACTATATATTTGACCCCTTTCACCTCATCTAGAGACATCTCTTCTTACATCTGATTAGTCTGCCTTTGAGGAGCAGGCTGACTTCTGGTTGTTTTGTCAATTCTAGATTCTTTCTACTAATGGAGAAGGCAGGTATTATGGGAAGGAAAAATCTAAATGGCAAAGAATTAAAAACAATTTAAAACTGTATTACGTATTACTTTAAATAACATTTCCTATTTTTCTGACCAAATAATGTTTACCTCTGGTTAATGTTGTCAAGTTCTTTTTATTTTACAAGATGCCACTTTATAGATCCCCAAAATCATAGAAAGTAGTTTTAAGGAGTGATCTTCAGATTTCTTTTTAATTAAAAGTTTATCCTTAATTTTTTAATTCCATATATATACTTTTTTTTTAGCACTATAAGAGATTGATGGTGAGTTCCTGCCATTATTAAGGGCTGTAGCCCTTGCGTTCCCCCCACATCTGGATGAGATCCATCCCCTGGGTCTAGTCAGTATTTAGCCTGTCTGCTGTAAATGCAGGGCATTGTGCTAAAGTGAGAGCAAGGCTCTGCCCTCCAGGAAAAATAGTTGGGGAGAAGACAGAGCTGGCCATTCCTTTTATTGCATCCACACCATGCATGCATATAACCTCATGCATATGCAACACCGTCAGTTGCAAATGGACTGCTTTTAAAGAAAGAGTGGACATAAACATCAACTTCAGAGGAAAACTAAGCAGTTCCAAATTAACTAAAATCTTTTTTTTGAAAGAGGTCTGTTAATGAAAAGAAGCAAGGTCTTACAAAAGACACAATAACCAAAATTAGATAAAACCCATTAGAAGGTTCGTGTGAGATATTGGGGATTTGAAAAATTTGCAAACTTAACTTTAATGAGTTGGGAGAGATAGTAACCTATTTCTACCTGGGTAAGATTTTGCTTTTCCTGTGTATCTGAAGTCAGAATCATAGTTCTTGAGGCTGAAATGCCTCTTCATAGGTATGGCAAGTCAAGTGTACAGATGTGCAGTCTCTTTAAGGTTGGGTCAGCGATTATCTTCCCTGTATGCTCATGGTACCTCTAACAAGATAGCTAAAGTGGCAGAAAGAAATTCTTTGTTGCATCATACCAAAAGCATTGTCAAAGTGCACTGAACTGTGAATTAGACAAATAGCATCATTTTTCTTTCATTTTTCTGAACCTGATTTTTATTATACTGAGCTTCCTCACTGAATTCAGAGCCACCTTTCTGACCTTGACAAGGTAGAGCTTCACCTGCTGCAATTTGTGAGGGAAAGCTCCGTAAGCACTCCTCCCGGAATAGCTTTCCCACTGATTTCACCATTAAAGACGTACCTTTGGGTTAAGCCAGTCTCCACAAAGTTTTTCTTTAAATGCATCTGTGCTGCAAGAGGGAGGAACGAGATGAGATCAGTGTAAGACACAAGTGGCACTTGGCAGGTTTCAGAGTTGTATTAACACCGATGTTAAAGTCTGTTTCCATTTTCTAGATTTTCTTTCTCTCACCCAGTCCCCACTACTTGGAAGGAGATTTGAGGGTGCTTATATAACAAGTGTGTATAGATCCCTCTCTCTCACTCTGTCTTTCTCCTTGGTGGTGGTGTTGGAGGATGAGACAATATTAGTCATTTGTAATGTAATGTAACCACATAGATAACCTGTTTGCAGGCTTATAGATCTCATTAGAAGAGTACTTTGAGGTAAATTCCCTCTTATGCCACTTTTTAGTTCCTTTCTCTGGAGCTTCAATGATGTGATCACATTTTTCTGATCCAGACAAGTTTCTGTCACTCTTAATTCTGAAGGCTCCCTGTGTCTTCTGCAGAGTGATTGCTTTCTGAACAACATCCAGTGTTCTTTGCTGCTTTCCACCCACAGAGCCTTTCTTGCTGAGGAGGAGGTGTGATGTAGGAAAATCATGAGTGCTTTCCCAACCCATTCTATCGATGGCCCAGATGGTGAGGAAAATCCCTTAAGGAGCTGAAAATTGAATGAGTGGTAGCAGAAATAAAAAACCCATAATTAGACTCCCATTCTCTTTAAGACCACTTTAGAGTTTCCACTCTTTTATTTATGTGTCTGAGTCTTATTTTCCAATTGATAGTGAGCTCCTTGAGGAAAGTCTTGGTTTACACACCACTGAAACCCCAACACCCTAGAAAGTGGTTCTTTAATATTAATAATGATTAACATTGATCGAATGCTTTCTATGTGTCAGGTAGCATACTAAGCACTTTATATATGCTATCTTATTTAATTCGTACATCCTTAAGAGGGAAGTATTGTAATTACCTCCATTTTATGGATGAGAAAACAGAGAGGTTGCATAAGTAAGTTGCAAATACCTGATATGCAGTGGAGACAGAATTCAAACCCATTCTCAAGTATGAGCTCTTAATGCACTATATTATATTACTTCTTTATTAGATACTCAATTTCTAAATAAATATTTGCTGAGCAAAAGAACGAGTGAACCAAACCTAAAATTAATTATTTGAAACCACATAGTGATGTTTTATGGCTTCTTAGAATAGACTGTGCTCAGTTTAAGTAGTCACCCAGAATGCATGGTGCAGCGCTTGGTGCTGCTCATAATTTAGGGAGAGATATTACCCCTGTTATAAACACCCAACATGGAATAACAGTGTAAACATCATGAAAATTTCTTCTCTTTTTGTTTTCCAAACAAAACAATCAGGAACAATTTAATAGTGATACTTTACTTTATGAATCCAACAGATATCACTTGATGGTAATGCCAAGTTAATGTGATGTTATCGTTTATAGAATGGCATTGCCATTTAAGTACAAATTAAAATGTGGATTTTCTTCCCAGTTCTCTATATAGTAAGTGGTTTGCTCTCGGAACCACAGAGTATATTCAAGGGTGACAGCCATTTCACTATAAGCACAGCCTTTTGATTTATTGAAGATAAGACCAGAATATTTGTTCATACAAGGATAGCAAGGAAGTGCCTTTGGTAAGAATTTTATTTCCTCGGGGAGAGAGAGCATTGAACTGTGAGTCAGGATATCTAGATCTTAATCATGTCTCTATTTTAAATTTTTGTTGAGTTTAGCTAAGGCGTTTCTTTTGTTATTGCTTTAATATTAGAGAGTGTCCTAACTACACAAGAATATACAGAAACCTTCTTTGTGCCTATATAATGATACAGTGTTCTTTTGGTAGAATTTTCCATCTTCCACTAGCAATGCCTTTTATCTTCATAAAAAGCAAATCTGGTCACCTTACTCTCTTCATTTATTTTCCTCACTCCAGTTTTTATTGAGTGCTTGCTATGTGCCAGGAATTGTTATAAGTCCTTTATATGCAGTAACTCATTTAATTATCTCAATTACATTATGATGTAGGCACTGATACCCACATTTTATAGCCGAGAAAACTGAGACACGGTAATACCTAAAGTTGCATTGTAAGTGAGGGAACTGGTATCAAACCCAGAGAGTCCAGTGCTGGAACCCATACTGTCAATTAGTACTCTTTATTGCCTGTCAGTGAAACATTTCTTTCTCAGAAATCATTCAACAAAATGTTTATGAGCCCTTAATATATGTCAATTACTGTGCTAGGCACTGGGGATTCAGAGGTGACTAAGGTTCAGGCACTGGGGTTCAAATAGTCTGTCTTCAAGAGTGCATTTGACTAGAGTGCTTTTCTAATAACCTTTCTGGTGATTTAGTCAGGAGCATGGGACCGTTCCAGCCCCCACCCCCTTACACAGAAGGCAGCATATTAAACTTTCTCTAAGACTAGTCTGTGGCTTTAGACTGCAAATGTAACAGAATTTTCATCTTTCACCCTTCCCCTTTTTTTTGTCAGAAGATATCTACAGTATATGTAGTCAGACAGGGCAGTACAGCAGGATGGATAAGAGCACATATCTGGAACCACAATCTGGTTCATCTCCCCCTGTACTTAGCTGCTGCATAACTCTCTGAATCATTCTCCTCATCTGTGATGAGGGTAATCTCAGTCCCTACTTCGCAGGATTGTTGGGAGGAAATACGAAAGTCCAGTTCTTGTAAGGAACATGTTCAGCTCATAAGAAATATTCCTGGGAATGTGTGTGTGTGTGTGTGTGTGTGTGTGTGTGTGTACATTGTCAGGTGTGAACATTTGTATTTTATGTAATATACATACACACACTTAATATTCTTGTTTAGAGTACGATTATAGTTTGGCTTGAAACCTGTACTTCCATTTCTAAGCCTGAGTTTACAGCTCATTGTAAATTACTTTCCTCTAATAAAAATGTTGATGTTGCCATAGGAGATAGATAGTTTTAACATACAAGCTATTTTTCTATTTTTAGAGATCCACTGTCTTCCTTGGGTCTAAAAATATAATTCATGTGATTATAGAGGTTGTGGTAGGAGGGAGAGGTTAGACTCCAGATTGCTGCATTGTTTGGGTGCTATGAGAATGTTGGGTTTCTATTATAATTGTGCAGTTTGGTGTATGGTTATCCTATTAATTTATGGATCTATAGAAGCTAAACATGAAATCCTTCTCCACTGAGATGAATTCTCTAAAAAGAACACGGAGATTCCTGCTTTATTTTTTATCTGGAATGAGAACACTTTTTTCTAAGCTTCAGTTTTCTTTTAATATGTGATTTTAACCATTTCTCCACTTTCCCACTCTTTTCCTTATTCCTTGTTACATTATAGGATCTCACTTTAAAATTCAAACGCAGGGCCAAAAGCTTGATTCTGGAATGTTTGGGGAAAGATCATTACATGGGTTGAAAAATTTAAGAGTTCCTTCCTTTAAAATACTATGATTTTACTGACCTGTTAGGATCTTGCACACTGACAGCTTGAATTTTCATTGCTGTCTTTCTATAGTTGAGTAAAATAGTGGATGTGTGTTGGAGTGGGATACAGGCATATAGCATAGGCATAGGAAAGGTATAAAAACAAAGAATTATCTTCATTAACCATGTTAGTCCTATATTCTTATGCCCTAAACTTCTCACAGAAGGAAACAGTTAAGATACCTCCATATCTATGCCAAGTTTTGGGAGTGAGAAATTCTGGTTTAGAGCTACTATATTCTTAGTCAGCAGACTACTGTGTCACAGGGCCACACATCAGAACCCTGTTTTTGAATTGAGAACATTTCAGGAAATAATTGAGATATAATTGTCATTCGATAAACTGCGTATACTTAAAGTGTACAGTCTGATAAGTTTGGCATATATATATAAACTCTTTAAACTACCACCACAATCAAGATATTGTACATATCCACCACTACCAAAAGTTTTCCTGTGCCCCATTGTAATCCTTCCCTTCTGCCCCTTCATCCACATCCACCCCATCCTGCCCTATCCCCTGGCAGCCACTTACCTATTTTCTGTCATTACATGCTTGTTTGGATTTCATAGAATTTTATATAAATGGGCTCTTTTTATGTCTGGCTTCTTTCGCTCAGCATAATTATTTTGATATTCATCCATGTTGCAGCGTGCATCAGTAATTATTTCCTGTTATTGTGAATAGTAGTATGTCATTGTATGGAAATATCAGTTTATCTGTTCACTCACTATTCCTGGTTATTTGGGTTGTTTCCAGTTTTCAGTTATTACAAGTGAAGTTTTTGTGAATATTCATGTACACATGATTTCATTCTCTTTTGTAAGTATTCTAACATACAATTGCTGAGTCAAATGATAGGTATATGTTTAAATTTTTAAGAAACCGCCAAACTGTTTTCCAAAGTGGTTTTCAGATTCTCACTGGCTGTGAAATCCAGTTTTTTATATACTCATCAGCACTTGATCTGGTCAGTCTTTTTAATTTTAGCTATTCTAATAGGTTTATAGTGGTATCTTATTGTTTTAACTCACATTTCACTAATGGCTAATGATGAGCATCTTGTGTTTATTTGCATTCCATCAAGTCTCTATTGTGGTTACTCAACTGCCATTTTAGAGTGAAAGTACCCATAAAGGATACGTAAAAGAATGGGTGTGGCCGTATTCCTGTGAAACTTTATTTACCAAAACAAAAACAGCCACAAAAAAAACCAGGGAGCAGGATGTATACGGCCTTTGGATTGTAGTTTGCTTACTCCTGACATATATGAAAAAGATAGACTTCTTTCCAATCTGGATGCTTATTAAAATATCTTTTTTCATGCCTGACTGCATGGGCTAAAACCTCCAATACAGTGTTGACTAGAAATGGTGAGTACAAATATCCTTGTCATGTTCCTGCTCTTAGGAGAGAAGCATTCATTCTTTCATCATTAATTATAATTGTATTTGTAGGTTTACCATGGTACTGTTTACCAAGATTCACAAATTCCCTCTATTCTTAATTTTACCTTTAATTGAACCAGCTTTTGGTTTATTGATTTTCTTTCTTTCTTTTTTTTTGTTGATTGTCTCGCTCAGGAAGTTTCTTTCTTTTCTAATTTTTTTTTTTTTTAATCAGGATTGGATGTTGGATTTTGTCAAGTGATTTTATGCGTTTATTGAGAATGCCGTATAGTTTTTCTTTTTTAGTTTGTTAGTATGATGAATTACATTGATTGGTTTTCAGATGTTAAGCCAACCTTGTATTCCTGGGATGACCCTCCATTGGTTTTTTTAAAATATATTTTTTGGATTTGATTAGCTAATCTTTTATTTGGAAATTTTGCACCTATGTTGATGAGATATATTGTTCTGTAGTTTTGTTTTCTCGTAATGTCTTTGTCTGGTTTGGATATTAGGGTAATGCTATCCTCATAGAATGAATAAGTTGAGAAATGTTTCCTTCTCTTCACATTTCTGGAAGCGTTTGTTCAAAATTGATAAGATTTTTTCTTTAAAGGTTTGGTAGAATTCCCTGGTGAAATGCTTTGGGCCTGGAGTTTTCTTTGTGTGGGGGCTTTTATCTACATTTTTTTTTAATAGACAGAAAGATATTCAGGTTACTTCTTCTTGAGTAATCTTTGGTAGTTTGCGTCTTTCAAGGAATTATTTCCTCTAAGATGTCAAATTTATAAGCATAAATGTACTTATAATATTGCCTCAATGTTCTGTTAATATCTGTACAATTGCAGCGATGCCACCTCTCTGATTCCTGATATTGTCAATTTGTGTTTTCTCTGTTTTTCCTGATCAGTCTAGGGTAGAGGTTTAATTTTATTGATCTTTTCACAGAACCAGCTTTCAGTTTTATTGATTTTTTCCTATTTTTCTATAATCTGTTTCATGATTTCTGCTTTGATCTTTTTTATTCCCTTTATTTTGCTTACTTTAGGTACTTGTTTCCCTTTCCACTTTCATAATGTAGAAGCTGAGACCTTTATGTGAGACCTTTACTCTTTTCTAATATAGACTTTTAGTGCTATAAAAATCACTGTGATTACTGTTTTAGTGGTTTACTACAATTTTGACATGTCATTTTGACATTTCATTTTTATTCAGTTCAAAATACTTTTTAATTTCTCTCTTGATTTCTTTGCTTTATGGATTATAGAAAAGTATGTTATTTAGTTTCCAAATATTAGAGATTTTTCAGATATCTTTCTGCTATTGATTTTTAGCGTAGTGGTTAGGTATTTTGTTGAATGACCCTTAATCTGAGTTTGTCTCATGTTTTCTCTTGATTAGACTTAGATGATACGTAATATCATCATGATATGTTACTGATAATTTTACCTTGATCTCTAGGTGTAGGTGGTGTCATCTGTATTGTAAAGTTACTATTTTTCCATTTTTGAACTCTATTTGTTAGAAGTCCAACCTATATTCAAGGGGAGAGGAATTAGACTTCACCTCCTGGAGAGAAGAATATCAAATATTTTTAGATGTGTGATGAAACCACCACAATAACTAGTAAATATCTGGAGGGAATCAGATATTTCCAAATATTCTGTTTGTCCTTAAAAATTTTCTTCTGATTTTGGCACTCATCAGTGGATCTTGCCTGTGGCAATTATTATTCTGGTGTTCTAAAGGTGATTTTGTATTTCCTTCATTTTTCCTACATTTACTAATTGAAATTATTCCATAAAGAAAATTTATTCTCTTTCTCCCATTTATTTGCTTACTCATTCACTTATTTACAGCATTATGGACTCACAGGATTTTATTTTATTTTTTGCGTTACAATCCAGTACTATTATAATTTCTTTTTTGCTCAGATCTTCCAGCTTTAGCCACCGGAAGCTCTTTTAGTGTGCCTTCTGGTCCTTTTGATATTTTGGTTGCTGTTTGTTTGTTTTAGTATTTTCTCACTTTCTGGTACTACAAGATGTTCCAGGCTCATCTTATAGTTTCCCTGCTCTAGCCCTGTAACCAACATTTTCTCTGAGGAGCCCTAGTTCCCTTTACTAGAAATTAGTACTTAGAAACCAGGATTTGAGCACTGAATAGGCTTGTACATCTGGGCTCTCCCAGTAGACAGGGTTAGGAGATATATGTATTTATACTAACCTATGTATATACATATGTCATTTATTTCTCTATTTGTATATATATTAAAATTAACATTAGTTTTTACTGGTATCTTTGACTAATCCAGCAGTATAGAGTTATTTCTAGCTTTTCCTTCTTGCATATTTATAACTTTTTTCTTTGACAGTGAGAAACTTGGCTCTCATTATCAATGGCATATTTATAGTTTCTGTTTGTTCAACCCTGTAATACATATGAAGTATTTTCAGTTCTAACCCATACCGCTGTGAGAAACAAATTTATCAACTAGAGCAGTGTTAGTGTTTATAATATCCAGTCAAAACACTGTTTTCTAAAGTTATTTATGTCAACTTCTTTTTTCCCCACCCCTTGAAGTGAGGTTTTGTTATTTGTAATACAGTTAATTTCATTTGTCAGAGTCTGCATTTCATCTGGGTTCCCTGGATATCCTGGATGATATATTTTCATTTTCATACAGTAAAGTTAACTCTTTGTGCTGTACAGTTTTAAAGGGTTTGATGAATGCTTAATCATTTATTCACTATCACAGTACCATACCCTAATAGTTCCAAAATGCAGCCCCTTTGCAGTCAACTCTAACTTACTGCTTTTTAAAAATAAAGTTATTTATTAAAATGTTATTTCATAGATCTTTGTAGTATATTTTGTTATTAAAATATTTTTTTGCTAAAATAAATTTCAGAGTAGCTTTTGACATGAAAAATTTTGTAGATTTGCCAAGGGCTGGAGTTCATTAAGTTTTGTTAGGTTGAAATCAGCAGTAGAGAGATCAAGCTAAGAAGATGATTTCTTTGTTTTCTTTTTGTCCTAGAATGATAAAAAGTCTTTGAAGTGGCAACCAGAGAATACTTTCCCCTCCAAATAGGTATCTCTAGTTTTCCAAACCATAGTAGAACAGTTGTATATCAGTGAATGGTAGTTAACCAATTTTTTTTTAAAGTCTCTTGATGATAACTGTCCAAAGCCTGCCACTATTAATTTTTCAAAAATCTCTTGCACTGTAATGACATAGTCTAGCTGACTGTTATATCTGTATTCCATTTTCTTTTTTATCTCTTTTTATACACTTTGCACTCTCTCCCTTTTCTTATGTTCATTTATATGTGTATTTATTCAGTAAACTATATATATGTAGTCCTGACTGTGCCTGTGTCAGTAACCTCCAGATATCACTCTTATATTGGCCTGTTTTTTTTTCTGTCTCCTTAGAATGAGTTTTAATATAAAATTAAAATGTTTATTTTTTGTCATTAGTTTAATTTCTTGCATATATATTCTGTTCTGAATTAAATATATAAGTGGATTGAATATTTGTTGAGATAAGAAAAAGCAAATTAAATTGTTTTTATGTGATTCGTTTAGTCTATATATCAGTCAGTGGTCATCAGTAGAAAAAGGTTTTCCTACCTCTGTATGAGGGAGGAAATACTGGTCATTTATAATCTATTCTTTTACCTCAGGTGGGACTGTAGTAAAAGTAATGTGAACATAAGAGGATTGAAATTTTTGTAAAGACTAACCCTCCACTTTCCTTACTCTCCAACATCTCAGTCCCCATGGGAACATTGCATAGCATTTTAAAAAAACATGTTAAAGCTAAAACCCATGCGTCGTCGTAGCTTGAATATGTTTCCTCTTGTTGATATGTCAGTGGAATAAAACAAATAATTAGTCCCTGTCTTCTATACAGCGGTTCTTGGAAGGTAAAATTGCCTTACATGTTCAAGCCTAGAACCCCTGAGGTTCTAGGTTTAGATTCTAAAGTAGAGTGAACCATGTGCTCTGCCCTGCACCATCATAGCTAAAGCTGTTTCCATGCATATCTGAAGGATACCAAGAACAGAGTGGGCTCTGGAGAGTACATGCTGGAAGGGATTACTGCAGTGTCTACAGTTGAAATGCAGATGAAATTTTGAATTATTTCTCTGTAACATATGAGAGCACACTGTCTCTCTGAGTTCTCTAATACGGGAATCTGTAATCACATGCAAAATTGTGTTGCAGAACTGGGCTCGCACAGAGAGTAGCTTCATGCTAAGGTCTTATGCTCAGGGCAAGTGTTAGGGATAATTTATTTCCAGATGAGATATTTTACAGAACAAGAAAATGTCTTGACATGTGTTCTGTGTTTAGTCATACGTATTTATTATGCCTCAGTACCTCTAAGATGAGTCTCATTGCAGCAAATGGAGAATTTTATGTGTTCATCTGTGCTTTAGAGCCAAGAATATTTTATAATTGGTCAAATTGGCCTGCAATTAGAGAAGGTGATAGTGTCAAGTTCATGCAAAGATGATGACCCCCTCTCCACCAAGCCTTTGTATAAATCTATTTACTTCGCTGCAGGGGAACACTGAACACTTTGATTTACACTGCATAAATTCTTTACGAACTATTGAAAAATTTGATAAATTATTGCATTATTATGATAGAAGTGGTGCCATTACTTTGGGTGATTCTTTCCCTTTCCCCTCTGCCTTTCCCCTACCTGTTCCCCCCACCTCTATATTCTTTACTCCCCTTCCCCCACTTTCACCCTTCCTTCCTGTCTTCTTTCTTCTTCTTTTCCCCAACCACAAGTTTAGGATATTTTATCTAGATTTTTACTTGGTGATTTGATGCTGAAAGGGCACGTAGGACCTAGCCCTCTTCCTTTTCTCCTTTTGGTATTCTTCTATTGCTTTCATTAATACAACAGTAATTTCTTTCCCATGTTTATCCTTGACTTTCTACTTAACCTGTATAAACCTATCTATTAGAGATGGCAGTGGGGCTGGGAAGAAGTCCTTCGAGGGCAGTTATTTCTTCAAACACTTCCATGTAAGGTGATTAGGTGGAGTTTCACTCTGGTGTTATCTGACTTGGTTAGTCGTACTTGTGGTCAAGAAATCCCTGATGGCATTAGTTTGGAGATATAACTAGAAACAAGAGTACATCCAATAGCATCTCATTTGATGTCTTCCTGCTAGCTTAACATTGGAGTATGACATCATATTACTCTAATTCTACATTTAGAGTTGCCACTGAAAGTTCTTTATGGAACATATGTGCAATGAAATTACATAGATTTCCCTCTAAATTTGAGATTCAAAACAAGAAATGTCATTGCCATAGTATTAGTCAGTGTTCTCCAGAGAAACAGAACCAATAAGATGAATAAAATAAAATAGAATTTATTTAATTAAGGCATATATGGCTTATAGGTATAAAGAGATTTATTTTAAAAAAACTGGCTCATGTGATATGGAGGCTAGGCTGGCCGGTGGGCTGGAGACTCAAGAGAGCTGAAGGTGCAGACAGGTCTGTCTGTAGTCTGCTGGAGAAAGTCCCTTACTCAGGGAGGCTGATCTTTTTTATTTATTCATGCTTTTTAACTGATTGGATAAGGCCTGTCCACATTATGGAAGGCAATGTGCTTACTCAGAGTTTGCCAATTTAAATGTTAATCTCAACCAAAACTACCTTTCAAGTTGACAAATAAACCAGATTTATTTGGAATTTCATGATATTTGTTTGGGTCTTTTTACCTTTATTTTTAATGGTCTCTATATAATCACTTAGTTTAGCCTAAGTAACAAAGGGCAAGCTTTACCCAGGGCTTCAGCTGGTTATGTTATTGTCAGTATACATATTTAATTGATTTATGATGTATTCTTTGCTGTGTGCATGGGTGAATAGGTCTGCAAAATACTCCCCCTTGCTCTTAATTTTCTTAAAAAATGGTTAAAGAATTGAGACATTGTTGAAAAGATGCTATTTTATGGGATATTTTTTTCTCTAAGATGGATTCTGCTAAGCAAGGCCACAGAAGTGGTCTGGAAGAATAAACATGTAAATATTCTCACTGGAAAGCCTGACTAGCCATTTTATATTTAGACATGAGCCCCAGTAGGCCAGTGAGGTCCCGCAGTGATGCATGCTGACGTGCAACCACGCTGTTATAGTCCTGGTCCAGGAAAAGTTTCTTTTGAGCAGGAGGCAAACTGGACAGAGGCTAAAATAGCTCTTAAGAGAGCCAGGCATATGTAAACTAGTTCTTAAGGAGCAACACATCTGACTTAAAGTGAAAACATTTTCTAAAAGAACTTCTTTTCCCTCTTGGTTTATAGTAATGAATAGAAACCTAAATAAATTTAATTTTTCACGGAGAGCTCAGACGACCATTGATTTTTCTCTCTTAGCTGTCTCTCCAGTTAAATAATAATGGCCATTGTTAAAGAGAGAAAGAAGCCCCCTTCTCTCCGAGTATCTCATTCATGAGCCAGCAAGCCTTGTTTTGCTGTTTGTATTTTTTTTTCACTATTATAATTAAATTTATCATACTAATGGCACTAATATAACTGGAGGTGCTCATGGTGACATTGCACAAGATTTCCTGCCTTCTAGCTTCTGTCCAAAGAGCAATATCTACCTGCTTGTACTTTCCCCAGTTCTGGGGGAAATCCACTATAGGCCATTTACCCAAATAAAGCTTTTAATGTTAAAAAAAAAAAATTGAGATATTTGAGTTTCCCTTTGAAGTGGAAAAAAGTGTCAGGTGTCCCATCCTGCCTCCCCCTCACCCCCACCCCAGCCAAATAAATCCTACAGCCAAGGCGTTCCCGTTGCCTTTGAAATTTTGAAATAAATATTGCAAGAAACGACATCAGGTGTTCATGTTGAGCAGTGGTACAGAGTGGCCCCAGAACCTGCCAGGCAAGTGGCTCTGTGTCTGGACAGTTTGAGATGTCGTGAGAACGTGAGGGCTTGTTGTCACAGTTGATCATGGCCCTGGACAACTTGCTGGACAAATTGCAGATTGGTTTTGTTTTCACAAGAGGAAAAGACAGGGAGTTTTCATGTTTAAACCTTGATCTATCTAGATATGAGTTGAATGGTCAGCTTTGGACTTTTAGTTTTTCGTGAGCTGTGCGTCAAGATGCTTGCCACCAGTGTGTTAAGGCTAAGGCTCTTACAAGAAAATATCAAAATAAGCCAGCCTGTGCCGAATCAGGGAGTTTGTGGCTGAGACTAGCAGTACCTCGGCATCTGTTATGGCTTAAATGTAGTTTTTATTATCATATTTTATGTTATTTCTTTAATTCAGAATAGTAAAGGAAAGCAGGCATCATCTTCTTGCCCATCATAGAGCTGTGCTTCTGTGGATACAACAATAGATTTGAGATTTGGCCCTGACACAATGAATGATTTAGAAGGGTTCTCCAAATGGGGCTGCACATGAGTATCACCTGGGAGGCTTGGGGCAAAAAATACTGATCCAGGCCTTTCCCACCCAGCCCATTGAATTAGAATTTGGGGTATGTGCGCTCTAGGGGCTGCGGAGGTGGGTTAGGAAATGGTATTTCAAACAACTTGTCTGATATCAGATCCCCAGATGCTGGCAGAATTTCTGAAAGGTCTCATAACTGGAATAGAAACTGCAGTTGTTGTCCACAGCTGCTAAAATTGTTCCAGTTCGCAAAAGGGAAAGGGCAAACAAAGAACACAGAAGTTCCAGAGACTAGTCTGAGGAGCTTACAGGAACTAGGAAGGCCATTGGGAGCCTCAGCATTTCCTCTCCTGCCTTATCTTTCCCATCTGCCTGCTCCTTCCACTCCCCCTTAACTCAGTTCCCCATCTTCCCTGGAAGGAAGAGATGGCTGTGTCGAAGATGCTGTGCCATCTGGTTATCATTCCAAAGGCTTTTTTAAAAGGGCATGTCCCTTGCAAACTCATCTAAGAAAAGGTTTCAGAAGAACAATGGAATATAAGTTTAGGCCTCAGGTTCTGAGTCATGTTTCCCTTTTAGTTCCAGATCCTTTTTACACCTATTTGTCACTGTCTCTTTTAGTTTTCGACAGTTTTTAATAATATGTTTCTTATAAGAAAGATTATGAATAGAGCAGGGAAGGAGGGACTGAGAGTCAGAACTTCTGGTTTTTACTTTGTGTTTACAGACATTAACCTCTCTAGGACCTGATCCCCTAACTGGGAAATGAGTATAATCATTCTTACCTGCCTTGATGGAGTGCCGGGAGGCTTAGGTAGTGTTCAGAATGTGCTGTGAGACATCCCAACAGTATTTAGGAACATGTACAGTTCTTTAAATTCCTAGCAGCACTATGTACGTACCCTTTAGTTCCCTCCTGCTTTATTAATTATCAGTATCTTGGCGGGAGGAAGTAAAGCGCCTGCTTTGTTCTTCTCTTCTGTACCTTAGGCATCTATCCTGTAGGCTGAGTTGACAGTCCTGTTCAGACAAAAGTACCTTAACAGGTTCAGTTCTCCTTTTTAGCGGATTTGTGAACTCAACCACAAGCAGCAGCTTACCATCACATGTGCTACATATCAGAATCATACGCTCTGTGTGTAGCAGAGCCTCCCTTATGCCTGTCTGCTCTTCTTCCTCTGAACACTGCTGATCAGCTTTTTATACGTGAACTCTTAAACTCCACATGACATCCCTTCCCCAGTCTACGCTCACCTTCTCCGGAAAAGCATATGCTTTCCTTTTAGATCAATGTCCAAAAGGGGTGGGATACTTTTAATTCTTGAGCCCAGTTGCTTAACCAAATGATACTGGAACTTAGAAATTGACCACAAGGTCTACTGGCTCTCTGCTCTGTGTTTGCCTGCTTGGGCGCCCTAACCAAATGAGGCAAAGGCTGATTGATGTCAAAGGCGGTGACTCATATGCAGATGAATGATCACAGTGTGCTCCATTCTTACCATCATCTCTTTTTGTTCCCCGCCCCCCAAGCCTGTGCTGCAGTGCTCTGCAGGTTCCTTTGTATGCATGACTTTGTCATCCGTTTCTGTGCACAGAGAGGGAACCTCCTTACTGGGAAGGGCCTGTGCTCTTCACTTCAGGGCATTCCCTGTTTCTGCATCCTAAGGCAGGATTCCCATCTGGGTTACTTCTCCACAGTGGTGCCTCATTCCTTAGGTTCTATCTTCATGTAGTTTGAACAGATACTGGGAAAGGGGCACTTTGCTGGATTGCTCTAGGACTGTGTGATAGAGATGATTTAGGAAATTTGTGACAGAGCTATGACAGCAGAGTCAGTTTCTTGATTAGGCTTTCTGTATAGAAAACTTTTGTCAGACACCACTATTTATGGTATAGGGCATGTGTTTAGAAATAAATCTGTCTCGTGTAACCTTTTGAATCTTGGTTTTGACTTTTCCTCCCTAAGTCCTGCTGATTATACTTAGCTGTTGGGCCTTAAGGTTATCAGTAATTTCTCTCTCTAATAATGTGATATGGTTAGCATCAATATGTTGGGAATAACTTGGCCCTGATGCATTGTAGAATAGTCTAGCCTTTGGACCATTATTTAGCATTTGGGAAATTAGTGATTAGATTGTAGAGGAAAGAAGAATTCTCAAACTTCTTTTTATCATCTCTTGCCACATTTCTTGTCAAGCATACGCACGTGTAAACCAACCAAATGTTAATTAGTTTCCTTCCTGGAGTCACAGGAGAAAGAAGGAATTGTAGACAGTGTAATGGAAAGAGTATTGGGCCAAGTCTGAGAACACAGCTTGAGTACTAGCTTTATCACTTAGCTGTGGATTAAAGGCAAGTCACTTAGCCATTTCTTTCCTAAATTGGAAGTGATACCACTTGCCCTTAACTATCTTGAAGGGTATCCTAAGGAATGAATTGGAATCATCTTCACTTCTTTTTCTACCCCTGGAACTGATACTCTGATAGCCTGGGTTTCATAAATAAGAAATAACACCATTGTAGTAAGCCATTTCAAAGCTTGATGCCTCTGGAAATATAAAATTAGTTTAGTATTTTTCAAATAAGTAGGGCCAATGGAGAATGGAGCGACAACTTCTATTTGTAGAATAACACTAAGAAAGGCATAGAGAGGTAAAACAGGAAAAGAGTAATGAGAGGCTGGCCTGTAGTTAGCTGGCCTTCCCATCATTTTGTGTGCCCTCTCAGAGCTCCTTGCTCTTCTTCTCTGCCCTGATGTTTGGATGATATGGCTGTTATGTTGGGTATGAGGTACCTCCAGGCAGAAAGTACATATTGACTTTCACAGTTAACCAAGAAGTGGTATTTTTTGCTTGTGGAAATTATCAGAGCCTTTTGGGTGTCGTTTATAGAAAAAAAAGAAAGGAAAAAAAAAGAAGCTTCCTGCCTAGGTTTTAGTCTTCACTTGACACGGGGTTGGTATATTTTTATAATTATTATCAACTTGAGAACATACCAGCCTGAGGTCGAGTCTTCACCTTAAAATAGTTGGAAATGTCTTCTATTTGGTTTTATAAATCCTTTGTCATCTCTGCTCACCTGCAGAGATAGCCCTCCAGTGTCTACATTCTGAGAACTCATCCATTCCACAGCTGGGATTAAATACCATTGAATCAGAAGATCAACAGTCTTTGCTAGCTCTGAATTCAAGCATATTTTGATGCTCAACAATTTAGGATTTCTGGATTTGGTGTAAAGTCAGGAATCGATATTTTTATGTTTTCACTTATTTTTCTTTTTCTTGCTGCCTTTCTTGCCCTCCCTTTTTCCCTCTTTCTTTCATTCTTTCCGTTTTCTCTTTTAGCCTACCTCTATTTTGCCTGCCTTAGACTTCATATTGAATTTTCTTGGGATTCTCATTTGTATTATTCCACTCACGGTATTCAGGGATAATATATTTTCTGGCCTCAGGCCTACAACCATTAAATTTGAAACTTATTGTCCCTTGGGCCACTAGAAGGATATGAGTTCCTACATAACAAGTAAAATACAAATAATAACAATAATGATGGTAAATGATCCTCTTTAGATGTTGAATTTATTTATCTTTATTGGTGAAAGACAGGTAAAGAGTTTCTAATAATATTTTATAGTTGGGAAAAATGAGGGGTACAAAATCACACTGAAAGGCAGTAGGAGTATAGGGTCCAGATTTCTTGATAGCAGTTCAGAGCTTTGACATATGGACGGGCTTTGAAAATTGAATTATGAACAAAACACTGAATGTTTACTTCTGTCTTGGATTGGGTCACCTAGTTCTTCTGGGTTGAAAACATATTTGTAGTTCTGCTTGAAGCAATTAAGTTCTGGGAATTCATGGAAACCAAAAACGTCAGTTTTTTCAATTTACAGTGACAGCTACACTTTCAGAAGAGACATCGAAAGAACAAAGACAGTGAGTCTGACAGCCCTGGATTTGAATCCTGGCTCTTTGTCTAGCTGTGTCACACACTGTAGATTTCTGTCACGCCACTTGTATTGAAATCTTGTCTCTCTTCTTCCCTTATAATCAATAACACTTCCAAAAACTAATTGCATCTTAGGTATGACGGTTGAGAATTGGAGATGCAAAGATGAATAAGAATGGCTGAAATAAAATATGAAAAAGAGCAACAGTGCTGCTTGGAATGACATCAGCAAGAGGTAGTAGAATATGAAACTCCACAGTCTTGTTACATAGAAGCCCTGAACAAACAAACAAACAGGAGCTGAACCAACTTTATAAGAGCTCTGGAAAAACAGATGAAGGTTTATAGCAACCAAGCAAACACCCAAATCAAGAAAAAACAATCTTCAAAATGGTGGGAAAGTTTTATGACATTTATACTCACTTTGCCCCACCCTCTCGAGCACAGCCCTCCCCTACCCCCTGCCAAATTGGAGAGAGCAGAGCAAACCTCATTTGGAAATATTATATACATTCATTATAACCAGTCTGGGGATACCTGAAGGGACTGAAGTGAGGCACTTGTCTTTGTCTCACATAACTTCGAACACAGATGGGTAAAGCAGCAGCCTTGTTTGTAAAAGCTCCAAGGGAACTACAGACCCTCAATTGCCTGAAGATATTTCAGGTAGAAATATACAATAGGTCATCTAAGGCTTAGAAGAGAAGTGGTGGTGAGACTGAGAAATTAGGACATTCAAAAGCAGCCACATAATGTCTCAGTGTGATCTCTGCACAGGGGTGAAGGAGTGCCTCTGCACAGAGCCAGTCCGCAAAGACTTGGAAGTCTTTTTTTCTCTTCTTCTTTTCTTTCTTTCTTTTTTTTTTTTTTTTTGGTGTTCTGTTTGTTTTACCTCTTGGCGTTCAAGGAAATCTTTTATCAGAACAGGATATCTCTGTCAGAACACTGAGAAAGTCAAGTGGAATAGCTTAAACAACAAATTTATTTTTTCATGGTTCTGGGAGGGTAGAAGTATAAGATCAAGGTGTTGGCAGGTTTGGTTTCTTCTGATGCTTCTTTGCTATCAGACACCTTCTTGCTATGTCCTCACATGGTCTTTCCTCTGTGCATACATATCATTCTGTGTGTCCAAAATCTCCTGTTTTTATGAGAACACTAGTCAGATTGGATTAGGGCTCCTAATGGCCTCATTTTAACTTATGACCTGTTTAAGGGCCCTATTTCCACATATAGTCACATTCTGCGGTTGGGATTGGGGCTTCAATTTGAGTGTGTGTGTGTGTGTGTGTGTTGTGTGTGTGTGTGTGTGTGTGTGTGTGTGTGGGGGGGGCACAATTCAGCACATAAAAGAGCCTAAGAGACTTGTGAGACTGTCAAGCTGTTCAATGTATGCTTTATGGAAGTCCCAGGAGGAGAAGAAAAAGAGAGAGAAAGAGGCAGAAAGATTAGAAAACTTTCCCAATTTGATTTATGGCACGAATCTACAAATCCAAGAAGCTCAGTGAACTCTTTAGGATAAACCCAAGGTGACCCACCCAGAAACACATAATCAAACTGTCAAAAGCCAAAGACAAAGAGAGAATCTTGAAAGCAGCAAGAGAGAAGCGAATCATCACATACAAGGGATTCTCAATAAAATAATCAGCTAAAATTTCTCATTAGAAACATCAGAGGTCAGAAGACAGTGGGATGGTATATTTAACATATTGAAAGAAAAAAACTGTAAATGGAAAATTTCGTATTTAGCAAAACTAACCTTTAAAAATGATGGAGAAATTAAGACATTCTTAGATAAACAAAAGCTGAAGGGGTTCGTTACCAGTAGACCTGCTCTACAAAAGAAATGCTACAGGAACTTTTTTGGGTTGAAATGAAAGAACACTAGAAGTAACTCAAAGCTGTGTGAAGATATAAAGATCTTCAGTAGAGGTAATTACACAGACAAATGTAAAAGCTAGTCTTATTATAATTTTGGTTTGCAACTGTACTTTTTACTTACAGAATTTAAAAGACAAATGCATAAAAGTAACTATAAATTGTGTTATCGATAGGATAACCATTGTGTACAGATGTAATTTGTATCATCAGTAGCATAAGGGGTGGAGAGTAGAATTTTAGTACATAACAAGTTAAATTGGTATCAAATTTGTTATAATTTCAAGGTGTTATGATAATCCGCATGATAACCACAAAGAAAATATAGAGTATACACTAAAGGGAATGAGAAGGGAATCCAAATGTGTAACTACAAAAAAAAAAAAAAATATCAGAATGCAAAACAAGGCAATAATGGAGAAAATGAGGGACAAAAATATAATTCATACAGAGAACAAGGATCAAAAATTTAGTAGAAAGTTTTTCATCAGTTAATTACTTTATTTACGTGAAAATGGATTGAACTCTCCAGTCAAAAGACAGATATTGGCAAAACGGACAAAATCACATGATCCAACTCAAGCTATCTACAAGACACTTTATATCTAAACACAAATAGTGTGGGGAGGTGAAAAGATTTGAAAAGATACCCTGTGCAGATAGTAACCAATAGAGAGCTGAGGTAGCTGTATTAATAATAGACAGAATAGACTAAGTCAAAAACTGTTACAAGAGACAAAGAATGAATATATATTAATAAAAGGCAATTCACCAAGAATATATAACAGCTATAAACATAAGCATTAAACATCTGAGCTCCATAATATATGAAGCAAACATTGACAGGAATGAAGGGAGAAATAGTTTTACAATAATAATTGGAGATTTCAATGCCCCACCTTCAGTAATAGATAAACAAAGATAGAAGATTAATAAGGAAATATAAGACTTGAACAGCAACATGGATCAATTGGACCTAACAGACATATATAGAACACTATACTCAACAACGGCAGAATACATGTTTTTTTCCAAGTGCATTTGGAGCATTCTCTAGGATAGATCATATGTTAGGCCAAAAACAAGTCTTAATTTCAAAAGAGTTTAAACAATATAAAGTATCTTTTCTAATCACAGTGGAATGAAACTAAGAATATAACCGAAGGAAACTAGATAGTTCAGAAATATGTGGAAAATAATACAGTCTTAACCGATTGGTCAAGGAAATTAGAAAATATCTGGAGACATGAAGACAAAAACACAACATAACAAAACTATGGGATTCAACAAAAGCACTACTAAGAGCTAAAACACTTACATTTCATAAAAGAAAGATCTCAAATCAGTAACAACATTGCACCTTAAGGAACTGGAAAAAGACAAACTAAACCCAACACTAGCAGAAGGAAGGAAATAAAGATTAGAGCAGAGATTAATTTAAAAAAAATAGAAAAACAATAGAGAAAATCAAAACAAAAGTTGCATCTTTGAAAAGATCAACAAAATTGACAAACCTTTATATTGACTAAAAAAAAAAGACGAATTACTAAAATCAGAAAAGTGGAGGTATAACTACTGATTTTAAAGAAAGAAATAGAATTCTAAGAGAATGCTATGAAAAAGTGTACATCAGTAAATTAGATAACCTAGATGAAATGAACAAATTCCAAGAAACATACAATCTACCAAAACTTAATCATTAAGAAATAGAAAATCTGTTTATACTTATAACTAGTAAAGTGATTGCATCAGTAATCAAAAACAGAAAAGTTTGGACCGTATGACTTCCTGAGTGAATTCTACCAAACATTTAAAGAATTAACACCAATCCTCCTCAAACTCTTCCAAAAAATTGAAGAGGGGGGAGTAATTCCTAACTCATTCTATAGCATTACCCTGATACTAACAACAAATACACTACTAGAAAAGAAAACTACAGACCAACATTCCTTAATATTGATACAAAAATCTTCCAAAAAATACTAGCAAACTGAATTTTACCACATAGTTAAAGAATTATACACCATGAACAAATGGGATTTGTTCCCAGAATTCAGACGTGTTTTAACATATGAAAACCAATTAAGGTAACATACCGAATTAATAGAATGAAAGAAAAGAACCACATGATTATATCTCAATTGATACAGAAAAGACATTTGACAAAATCAACACCCTTTTATAATAAAAACACTCAGTAAACTAGAAGAGAATTTCCTCAACATGATAAGCACCATATATGAAAAACCCACAGCTATAGTCATGTGCTACATAACGACATTTTGGTCAACAATGGATCACATTTACCATGGTGGATCCATAAGATTATAATGGGCCGAAAAATTCCTGTTGCCTACTATATCGTAGCAGTCATAATGTCATAGCATAATGCGTTACTCAAGTGTTTGTGGTGATGCTGGTGTAAATAAACCTATCGTGTTGCCAGCCATATAACAGTATAACACTCATAATTATGTGTTATAATTACTTATTACTTGCTAATTATAATAAAGAAAAAGTACAGTATTTGCTGTACTATTTATTATTTTAAAGTGTATTCTTTCTACATATATAAGAAAAAGTTTGTTGTAAAATAGTATGCCATATTGTACGACCAGCAGCCTCATACATCTCGTGTTTACTTCGTCTCCTGATTGCAATATTTTCTCTTGATTTAATCTCTTTTTATTTTATAAATTTAGTGTAACTTAACTGTAAAATGTTTTTAAAGTCTACAGTAGTGTACAGTAATATCCTAGGATGTCATGTCACATTACTCACCACTCACTGACACCCAAAGCAACTTCTAGTCCTGTATGCTCCATTCATGGTAATGCCCTATACAGGTACCATTTTTTATCTTTTATACTGTAATTTTACTGTACCTTTCCAATTTTTAGATATGTTTAGATACACACATATTTACCACTGTGATACAAATGCCGACAATATTCAGTACAGTAACTTGCTATACAGGTTTGTAGCCTAGGGGCAATAGACTATACCATATAGCCTCGGAGTGTAGTAGGCCATACCATATAGGTTTGTGTAAGTGCACTCTGTGATGTTTGCATAATGATGAAATCGCCTAATACATTTCTCAGAACATATCCCCATTGTTAAGCTGTGTGTGGCTGTAATGCCATTATTAACAGTGAAAGACCGAAAAGTTTTCCCCTTAGGTTAGGAGCAAGACAAGGATATTCATGTTCAACACTAATATTCTACACAGTATTGGTATTTCTAACTAGAGCAGTTAGTCAACAAAAAAGAAGTAAAAGCTATCCCGATTGGAAAGGCAGAAGTAAAATTATCCCTATTCATAGATTACATGATCTTACATTTAGAAAACTAAAGATTACACCAAAAACAAAACAAACCCTAATAACAGGAAAACAGAAAACAAGACCAACATACAAAAATCAGTTGCATTTCTACACACTAACAATGAACAATCAGAAAATGAAATAAAACAATCTCATTTATAATAGCTTCAAAAGGAATAAAATACGTAGGAATGAATTTAATCAAGAAAATGAAAGGCTTGTACACTGAAAACTACAAAATAGTGCTGAAAGAAATTAAAGATAAATAAATGGAAGATATCCTATATTTATGGATTAGAAAATTTAATATTGGTAATATTGGTAATATTACCCAAAGCAGTCTATAGATTTAATGAATTCTCTATCAAAATCCCGATGATGTTCTTTTCAGAAATAGAAAAACTCATCCTAAAATTTATATGGAATCTCAAAGGACCCTAAATTCCCCTAATCATCTTGAAAAAGTTGGAGGATCCTCACTGATTACAAAAATTATTATTAAGCTACAGTAATCAAAATAGCGTGGTACTGGTATAAAGGCAGACATGGACCAATGGACAGAATACAGAGCCCAGAATTAAATAAACCCTTGTGTATATGCTCAGATAGGATTTGACAGTGGTACTAAAGACTATTGAATGAGGAAAGCACAGTCTTTTCAACAAATCATGCTAAGAAAAGTGGATATACACATTCTAAAAATGAAGTTGGGCTCTTACATTATATAGAAATTAACTTAAAATGGATCAAAGACCGAAATATAAGATCTAAAACTATAAAATTCATAGAAGAAAACAGGGGAAAATCTTCATGACTTTGGATTTGGATATGACACCAAAAGCACAGGCAACAAAAGAAAAAAACAAATACATTGGACTTCGTTAAAATTAAAATCTTTTGTACATCAAAGGACACTATTAAGGGAATGAAAATACAACTCACAGAGTGGGAGGAAATATTTGCAAAGCATATATAATATATATATGTGTGTGTGTGTATATATATATACACACATGAACACATACATACATACATATATATATAAGGGATTAATATCCAGAATATATAAAGAATTCTTACAACTCAATGACAAAAAAGTGAACTTAATTTAAAAAAGCAAAGAATTTGAGTAAACATTTCTCCAAAGAAGATATACAAATGGCCGATAAGCACATGTAAAGATGTGCAACATCACTCACTACCTTTAGGGAAATACAAATCAAAACCACATACATTAGGATGGCTATTACTAAAAAACAAAAGTCACAAATGTTGGTGAGGATGTGGGGCAATTGGAGACCTTGTTCATTGCTGATGGGATTGTAAAATGATTGCAGCCACTGTGGAAACGTTTGGCAGTTTCTCAAGAATTTACACAGAGAATTACTATGTGATCCAGGAATTAAATTCCTAGGTACATAACCAAAAGAGTTAAAAGCAGGGATCAGATACTTGTACACCATTGTTCATAGCAGCATTATTCACAGTAGACAAGAGGTAGAAACAACCCAATGTCCATCATCAGATGACTGGATAAACAAAATGTGTATACACACAGTGGAATATTATTCATCTTTAAAATGAATGAAATTCATATTACATGGATGTGCTTTGAAAACATTATGCTATGTGAAATAAGCTAGACATAAAAGGACAAATATTGTGTGATTCCACTTACATGAGGTACCTAGAATAGGCAAATTCATAGAGACAGAGTAGAGGTTACCAGAGGACTATGATTTGAAGGAAATGGGGTTATTGTTTAATGGGTATAGAGTTTCTGTTTGGGATGATGAGCAAAGTTGTGGAGATGGATGGTGATGTATTGTATAACATTGTGAATGTGCTGAATTCCACTGAATTGTACACTTAAAAGTGGTCAAGATGGTAAATTTTATGTTACATATACCAGAATAAAAAAATTTACATAGTGATGATGAAAATGCAGAAAAACTGGATCATGCATATAGATTATACATAGAAACAGTAAAAATACAAGGGGTGGAGCACCATCTCTCACATTCAATTGTAAACGTCTTACTGAGATAAAAATACCAATTTTGTAAAGAGAAAATTTTTACGTCACCCTGATTCTCTGATTTTCTCTATTCACTAATCTTTAGTAGGGTGAGAACAGCAGACTCTGTAGTTGCTGCTGATGTTTTCAGAGAGCCCAAAAGCAAAACCTCCAAATATTAATGTTCGGTGAAATGACAGAAACACATAGACCACTGCAAAATAATTTATGATCACATTAGTATTCTTATTGTATACTTTGATCATGAATGTAATTAAGCCAGCTGATAGTTTTAACTTACATATTCACTAAAAGAAGTTGGGAGAACTTATATAAATTTTTTTACATAAATTTAAAAAGTTGTTAAGTATACAATTTCTGGTATATTATAAATATTGACACTTTAAAATAAAGCTGTAACTTTACTTTTTTAGTGTATTCAGTGGATTCCAAATGACATAGTGATTGGATATTCACCATCATCACTTTAGAAATAGACAAGTGTTCTATGTTTCAATATTGAAATAATTATAGATTCACAGAAAGTTGCAAAGTTAGTACAGAGTGGTCCAGTAAACCCCTCTAAATAAAAAAAAACAAAAACAAAAAAAATAATTTAGAAAACTTTCCTGCAATGAATTTTTGATACAGCACAACTCTGGAAAACAGTTTGTCAGTTTCTTAAAAAAAACTAACCATGCAGCAACATACAGCTGAGCCTATGTGCTATTGGGCATTTATCCCAGAGAAAATGAAACATATTCATACAAAAACCTGTACACAAATGCTCGTAGCAGCTTTATCGATAATAGACTCAAACTAGAAACAACCCAGATATCTTTCAGTGAGTGAATGGTGAGAAGAGTTGGTACATACCATCCATGGAATGCTACTTAGCAATATAAAGAAATGAACTATTATTATACACGAGTTGGATGGACCTAAAGAGCATTCTGTGGGTGAAAAAAGTCAATCTCAAAAAATCACCTGCTGTATATTTTCATTTATATAACATTCTCTAAATGACAGAATTCTTTTGTAGTAGGATCTTGGGTTATTGGTGATGGGCAAGTAAGGTGTTGCAGGCACATCTTGTTTTATTGTGCTTCACAGATACTGTGTGTTTTATGAATTGAAGGCTACGGCAACCCTGTGTCGAGCAAGTCTGTGGATGCTACTGTATATGTTATGGTAATCTGTAATCAGTGGTTTCTGATGTTACTATTGTAATCATTTTGGGCCACCTCAAACCACACCCATATAGGATGACAAACTTAATCAATAAATGTGTGTGTTCTGACTGCTCCACCAACAGGCCCTTCCCATCTCTCTCCCTCTCCTTGGGCCTCCCTATTCCCTGAGAAACAGCAGTTTTGAAATAAGGCCAGTTAATAATCCTACAATGGCTTCTAAGTGTTCAAGTGAAAGGAAGAGTCACAGGTCTCTCACTTTAAATCAAAACCTAGAAGCGATTAAGCTTAGTGAGAAAGGCATATCGAAAACTGAGATAGGCCAAAAGCTAGGCCTCTTGTGCCAAACAGTGAACTAGGTTTTAAATGCAAAGGAGAAGTTCTTGAAGGAAGTTACTCCAGTGAACACACAAATGATAAGAAAGCAAAATAGCCTTACTGCTGACATAAAGTTTTAGTAGTCTGGTTAGAAGATGAACAAGCTATAACGTTCCCTTAAACCATAGCCTAATCCAGAATAAGGTCCTAACTTTTCAATTCTATGAAGGCTTAGTAAGGTGAAGGAGCTACAGAAAAAAAGTTTGAAGCTAGCGTAAGATTAAGGAAAGAAACCGTTTTTGTAACACAAAAGTACAAGGGGAAGCAGCAAGTGCTGTTATAGAAGCTGCAGCAAGTTACCCAGAAGATCTAGCTAAGCTAATTAATGAAGGTGGCTGCACTAAACAGATATTTAATGTAGACAAAACAGCCTTATATTGAAAGGACTTTCACAGCTAGAGAGGGAGAAGTCAATGCTGGCTTCAGAGCTTTTAAGGACAGGCTGATTCGTGTAAGGACTAACACAACTGGTGACTTTAAGTTGAAGCCAGTGCTCGTTTACCAATCCAAAAATCTTAGGACCCTTAAAAATTATGCTAAATCTACTCTGCCTGTGCTCTACGAATGGACAGCAATGCCTGGGTGCCATCACATTGTTTACGACATGATTTATTGAATGTTTTAAGCCTTCTGTTGAGACCTAGTGATCAGAAAATAAGGTTCTTTTCAAAATTTTACTGCTCATAGAGAGTGCACCTGGTCACCCAAGAACGCTGGCGGAGATGTACAGTGAGATGAATGTTGTTTCCATGCCTTTAACACAACAGCCTTTCTGCAGCCCAAAGATCAAGGACTAATTTCAACTTTCAAGTCTTATTTAAGAAATACATTTCATAAGGCTCTAGCTACCATAGATAATGATTTCTCTGATGGATCTGGGCAAAATAAATGGAAAACCTTCTAGAAAGGATTGATGATTCTAGATGCCATTAAGAACATTTGTGATTTCATGGTAAGAGGTCAAAATATCAACATTAACAGGAGTTTGGAAGAAGTTGACTTCAACGCTCATGGATTACTTTGAGGGGTTCAGGACTTCAGCGAAGGGAAGTAACTTCAGAAATAGAGAGAGCAAGAGAACTAGAATTAGAAATGGAGCCTGAAGATGTGGCTGCATTGCTGCACTTTCATGGTGGAACTTTAACGAATAAGGAAGGAGTTGCTTCCTAAGATGGGTGAGGAAAGTGGTTTCTTGAGATGGAATCTACTCCTAGTGAAGATGCTGTGAAGATTATTGAAGTGACAACAAGGGACTTAGAACATTACATAAACTTAGTTGATAAAGCAGCAGGAGGGTTTGAGAGGATTGACTCCAGTTTTGAAAGAAGTATTGCTGTGGGTAAAAGGCTGTCAAACAGTGTGATATGCAACAGAGAAATTGTGAAAGGAAGAGTCAGTCAGTGTGGCAAACTTCATTGTTGTCTTATTTTAAGAAATTGCCACAGCCACTCCAGCCTTCAGCAACGACCACCCAGATCAATCAGCAGCCATCAACATTGGGGCAAGACCCTCCACCAGGAAAAAGATTAAAATTCGTTGAAGCCTCAGATGATGGTTAGTTTTTTGTTTTTTGTTTTTTGGATTTTTTTTAGCAATAAAGTATTTTTAAGATATGTACATTTTTGGACATAATATTATTGCACACTTAATAGACTATGACCTCACAGATTGCAAGGACCTTGTCAGCTTACAATCCCTTATTTTTTATTTTTTATGCCTATAGCACTTGGTCTTCTTAGATGGTCTCCCATCCAAGTACTAACCAAGCCCGACCCTGCTTAGCTTCCGAGATCAGACGGGATAGAGCTTGTTCAGGGTGGCATGGCCATAGACTACCTGCATAACTTTTATCTATACTGGGAAACCACAAAATTTGTGTGACTCACTTTATTGTAGTTTTGGCTTTATTGTGATGGTCTGGAGCTGAACCCATAGTATATCTGAGGTATGCCTTTATAGAATATTTATAAATTTAAGAATTGTTTAGAAATAGGATGAGAATTCTGAGGAAGGGCTCTCAGCTTGGGACCTCATCAGACGTAGGGCTCAGCTGTTATAAATGATCACTTAAGCTAAAATTTCACTTGCTTGTTGTGGTCTTCTGTTCTTAAATCTTCTTGATACATATTGTCTTCTAGGATTGGCATGAGCAGCTGCCTGTGAAACTTATGTAGGGTAGTTGGGCAGGAAAGCGGTCAGGGCAAGCTTTCATTAAGAAGTATAGAATATTCACTTCTACTGCAGAGTAGAGGGATAAAAGAGGTGATTATTTCCATTATCTCGGGCTGTGTTACCTTAGCTTCTTTTTGGTTGTAAGAAACAAATTGGCTTAGTTTACCGTAGAGATTTATTGTAAAGAATATATCTTAATTGGCCTTGATGAAATGGCTGCAGATACTAGAGTAACTTTAGTGTCATCTTTTTTGTCCTCTAGTTCATCTGTTACCAACTCTAGTGTTTCCACCATTTTGATGAGCCAATTTATTTTTTTTTATACTCCAACTGTTTCTCTGGTGACTATATAAACTCTCTAATTTATTCTCTAATTTCTCTTAGCTTCATACTTCTTAAAAGAAAGGGTCAGATTAGGTTGTCTTATATCTAGTTGAGCAAAGTTCTCATGAGTTATTCTGAGGCCTCTTTGATGGCCTTTGGATCAGAAGCTGATCCCTGTTCATGGTCATTTTTAACCAGAGCTTTGGTATCTCATCATCTAAATTATAGTGATCATGCTATATATGTCAATGGTCACTTTCCTCAGAAGGAACTGTGTGTCCTTCCTTAGTAGGTATTCAGAGCATCATCTATTACTCTCTATTAATGAATCACTGGGAGCTTCCAGCTTGAAGGAGAAATAGAAAGTACTACGTATGCATAGGATTTCTGGCTTCCAAAAGGAATAGCCCATGGTTAACCCAAACAAAATAACATTATCTTTACTTGTCCTAGTTCTACAACCTTTTGTGAGTGGTTTAGAAACTCATAGCAACTCAGGTACATTATGATTTTCATCTCTTTTTATTAGATTTTTTGAGGCTTTTGTTAAAATTAATGAAGTCCTACTAAGTAAGAAAGAGGATCGAAATGTATATCGAATTGTAACTGAACCATTTAATACAATTTTAAAAAGGAAAAGAATGGGTTGTCGTGACCTGCAGTCCACCTAATATGCAAGGAATTAGAAAGCAGCTTAGAGAATAAGTATTTCTGCACATTTTTTTTACCTGGTAGTATAGTCACCTGAGATCCACAGGCCTTTTTAAGGGCTTTATGTATGAAGGCCGTCTTTGGGAATGGCATGTTTTCCTAGGGACCAAGTAGCTGAAGAATGACATTTTGTAGGTGATCAATGTACCTACTTGTTCTTTTCTCTAAGGAAATCAGTTTGAGACCATAATAAATTGACTTCTAAGTTTGTCGATGCTAGTTTTGACTTAACAGTCAGATGCTAGTTTTGAAAGGGACTACCGTGCGAATGGCATATCTTGATTTCATCAATAGCTTCATTCAACTTAGCTTTATAAAAGTCACTATGTTGTTATATTTCTCATTTTACTGAAGGCTGCTAAGAACTTCTTAATGGATGGGAATTGCTAGGTTAGATACATGGCTAACTCAGGAGGCAGTCTTTTAGTTTGTTGATAACTGTACCCAGTGTTGACGCCATCCTAAAGAGGAAAGAAAGTACCTGGCCAAGAGTATGGATCGAGAGTGCCTTGCTGGATTTGAAGCCTAGAGGAGAGAGAGGGGAGAGGCAGGAGGGAGGGCTGACAAGAAGGCTCCCATGAGTCCAAATGATAGATATTGAAAGGATTAATAGTGATTCCAAGCAAGAAGGAAATTCTTTGAGGAAAAGTCATTAAAGCTCTAGGTGGCTTTATTCTGGGACTAAGAAGGAAAGTGAATTCTCAGAACTTTCTCTCCCTCTTAGTTCCTTCCTGTGAAGGTCAGACTGAGAGAAGGCCGTCAACTTGCTGTATCTAAGAGACTTTGTTTTGGAATATAATATTTTTCCATCCTTTGTGGATAGTGATTGTAGCCTACATAGAAGCGAAAAACCTGACCTCAGTCCGAGGGTTCTTTGCTGTCTTAGAGTCGCATTGTCTCTGATTTACTTTTCTTTTTTCTTTTTTTTCTCTTCAGACTGCTTGATAGGGGCTGTGAATCTCAAATCCAGCAACCGAAACCCGGTGGTACAGGAATTTGAAAGTAAGTACAAGGGAGACTATGTATTAGGAGAACGGGCACCACCTAATGGACATTCAGTAGTCTTGCAACCAACTCAGTTCAAATATTCACATATAGTGCCATAGAGATGTTCCAGTGTGTGTCTACTTAACAGTGCATTGGATGTGTAAGCGTGTCAGTGAAGCAGAGCCCCTCAGTAGGCCAGCAGGGAACTCTGCGGGTTCTGTGTTGGCTCAAATCTGGTTCCTGCCCTGGCTTACATAACAAAGAAATTTCTGATACATAAGCGGAATATTAAGGGGATGTGTACTCTATTTAGTAAGGCTTCTTGCTAATCATCTTTATTCTTTTTCTTTCTAAAATTCATCTTTTCTTAAAGTCTCTTGGAGCCTGGAGACAGCTAGATTTTTAATCTGCATGAAATACCTCTCTAAAACTAGAAATCTTCCAAGGTCTGGGTATAAAATGAACCTAAAATTATTCCACTTTTACTAAAATTTCTTTTTTTTTTTCGCTCATTAGGTGTGGAGCTGTCTTGTATCATTACAGATTCACAGACAAATGACCCCCGGATTGAATGGAAGAAAATTCAGGATGCCCAAACCACATATGTGTTTTTTGACAACAAAATACAGGGTATGATCCTATAGTCCTCTCCTTTGTACACAAGGCCCAGGCATGTGCTTGTGGCCAGAGGCTTTCCCCTGACTGCTCCTGCTTCTGTAGCCAGGATTGTTTTTTTTGTTTTGTTTTGTTTTGTTTTGTTTTGTTTTGTTTTACTTACAGAAAATTCATCACATGTAAAGGTAATGAGAATAGCATGTTGAACCTCCCTGTACCTGTCACCCAGCTTCAATAAGTATCAGTTCATTAGTTAGGATTTTTATCTCTGCAACTGATATTTATGAGGCATCAGAGTGAACATTTTCCTAGACCTTCTTATCATGATCCATGATATTAGTGATATGAGCTAAGTGAATTAATCAGCAGGATCACCAGGAGCAGCAAGGAGACAACAAGTATTCGATGAACATCTACTGTGTGCAAGCACACCGCATTGAGAAAGCACTCACTAGATCAGTGAGCAGGATGTTATCCCAGTGCTAGAGCAGAGGTAAGCGCAGGGTGCATTCAGACTGCATGAAGTAGGAGCAGGACAGGTGGTCATGGAAGGTTTTCCAGAAGTGGCAGAGATGTGAAGAAAGACTAGTTAGCCAGGCAAGATGGTAAGGGGTGGAGTGAAGAAAGGTGTTGGGCAAGAAAGAATGCTGTGAATAAGGATACAGAAGCAAAAGGTAGCTTGGCTTATCAGAGAAACTATAAGTGCTCCTTCTTAGCTGGGGCTTGGAGAGAGAGGGGGTGGGAGGAAGGACACCAGATGAAACTGGAGAGGTATGCCGGGGCCAAACAAGAAGCAGTGAATGCCAGACAAGAATGGACAATTTCTTGAGGGTCCACTGAGAGATTTTAAGAGGGAAGTGACATGGTTACACTTAGGCTCCAAGAACAACGAATTAGCTGCTTTGTGGAGAAGAGATTAGAGATGGGCAATACTTGGAGCAGAATTTATAGAATTTATAGAATCCAAGAGGGAGGAGCTAGTGGCCTGAGCTAAGGTCGAGGCAGTGTAGAGAATAAAGAGGAGGAATTACTAGGAGTTGACTGTGACTTTGACGAAGGAGGGAGAGAAAGGGATTACAGATGACATGAAATGGAACACGACCTTCATTCTGACAGGAGAGAAGAAGTAAACCTGAGGTACAGACGCAGGTAAGTTATAGGTACGGTGGCTACAGAGTTCTCAGAGAAGTTGACAGTTGAGGTTTCACAGATGGGAAAGAGATTTTGTGGAAACAACCTAAACTCATGATCTTTCTGCTTTCTGCTCAATATCATCTGGAGTCATAGGCTCTTAAAAATAGTTTTGTTTTCCCACCAGTATCCTCCCCAACCTCTTATTTTTGAAGAGATAGAAATGTTACTCTTAGAAAACAAATTGGTTTTCCCTGGCAACTTAGGCTGCTCCCGATAAACCCTGTACATGCAATTTTGATCATCAGAGAAACCAAATGGGAATTTTTTCAAAGAACTTTCTGTTTCTGGAAATTAAACAGCTCACTCTTAGTTGGAAGGACAGAGAGAGTATTTGCCACATAAAACATGAATGCTGAAGGAAAACTTGAATCTACTTGGCCTTTTCTCTTGACTTAACCCAGGACTATACCAAAAGCATCCTGTTAGATTTTTTTTTTTACCATTTTCCTAACCTCTACTAATGGCCACTGGATAACAAACCTTCCCCTTCGAAAATGCCTTTGAAAATGTTCATCTTCTGTCATAGCATTTTGCCGTTTTTATATAAATCCTTCTTATACTTGTCACTAAACAACAGGTTAAGTAATAATTAGTTTCTACTTTTTTGTGTCATATTTTTCTTTTGTGTCATATTTGTCATTCTCTAGGTTTTTCATGCTTTTTTGAAAAGTTACTGTTTCTTTTTATGTTTAAATTTTTTTAAAACAAATATAATTCATATAGTGTAAAACTCACTCTTTTAAAGTATTTACCTAAGTGGTTGTTAGTATATTCAGCAGAGATATACAACTCTCATTACTGTCAAATTCCAGAACATTTTCATGGGCCCTCCAAAGAAACCCCATGCCCATTAGCAGTCACTCATCATCTCTTCTTCCTCCACTCACCTCCTGGCTGCCACTAACCTACTTTGTCTCTATGGAGTTACCCATTCCAGACACCTCATGTAGATGGAATTATACAGTTTGTGATCCTTTGAGACTGACTTCTTTCACTTCGCATATTGCTTTCAAGGTTCATCCATGTTGTAGCATATGTATCAGTACTTCATTTTTAAAAATATGGATGACTGATGATCCATTGTAGATAGGACACATTTTTTTGTCCATTCATCAGTTGACGTACATTGGTTTTTTTTCCCACTTTTGGCTGTTATCAGTAATGCTGCTATGAACATTCATGTACAGGTTTTTGTGTGAACATAAGTTTCCATTTCTTGGAGATAAATGACCAATAGTACAATTGCTAGATCATGTAGTAGTTGCATGTATAGTTTTTAAAAGAAACTGCCAAACTGTTTTTCAAAGTGGCTGCAGCATTTTCCATTCCTTCAGCAGTGTATTTCCCCATATCCTTACTAACACTTGTAACTGTCCATCTTTTTGATTCTAGCCATCCTAGTGGGTATGAAGTGGTATCTCACTGTGGTTTTGCTTTGCATTTCCCTGATGACTAAAGATGCTGAGCATCTTTTCATGTGCTTATTGGCCATTTGCAAGATCTTCTTTAGAGAACTATCTATGCAAATTCTTTGTCTATTTTTAATTAGGTTATTTGTCTAGTTATTATTGAGTTACAAATTCTTTATGTATAGGCATGCTTCATTTTATTGTGATTTGCCTTATTGCACTTCACAAATCTTGTGTTTTTTACAAATTGAAGGCAAGACCCTCCACCAGCAAAAAGATTATGACTTGCTTTTTTCTGTTACTTGTTTTTTGTGGTGGTCTGGAACCAAATCTGCAGTACCTTCGAGATATGCCTGTATTCTGGATACTAGTCTTTTGTCAGATATATGATCTGCAAATATTTTCTCCCATTCAGTGGATTGTGTTTTCACTTACTTGTGTCCTTTGAAGCACAAAAGTTTTAAATTTTTTATTAAAGTCAAGTGAAGGTGAATATAACTCTTTTTATGTGTGTGCTTCTTCCTTTGGTGCCATATCTAAGAAATCATTGCCTAATCCAAGGTCATGACAATTCATGCCTATGGTTTTTCCTAAGAGTTTCATAGTCTTAGCTCTTACAGTAAGGTCTTTGGTATAGATGGTGTGAGGTAGGATTCCAACTTCATTCTTTTGCATGCTGATATCTAGATGTCCCAGTACCTTTTATGGATTGCTGGTGGTCTATTTAATGTTATTTGTTTGACATCTTTCTCTTTTAGTGGGGCATCCATGATGGGAATGATGAAAAGGAAATGAGGCCTGTGCTTTAAAAACAGACACATGTAGTATCTTCTCTTACACACCAGGTACTATTTTGGTGCTCAGGGTCATCAGAGAGTTCAACTCTGTTATAAAGGAACAGAAATAGAAGCCAATCTGCAGTCTTCTTACTGAGGCATCAAATGCTGGCCCCAGAAACCACCTTCTTCAAGTGGCAAAAATATCTTTAAAGAGTCTTCTAGTGCCCTGTGTCTTCTTTTCTATAGGAGACTTGGCAGGTCGTGCAGAACTATTGGGGAAAACCTCTCTAAAGATCTGGAATGTGACCCGGACAGACTCAGCCCTTTATCGTTGTGAGGTGGTTGCTCGAAACGATCGCAAAGCAATTGACGAGATTGTCATTGAGTTAACTGTACAAGGTAGGAACTCATGTGAAGTTAAAACATGTCCCCCCTTTCAGGCCTCATGAATCTTGTCTGTAAAATAAAAAACATCAACTTTTTCTTTCTAGAACTGCATCCTTGAGGGTATCACATGATTTAGGGAGGGAGAGCTTTGAGACCCGAGACTGCTTGAGCTGGTAGAAAGTGAAAAGGGAAGTGGAGCTTCTGCCACTTTGCTGCACCAGCTGTAGGAGGCACTCCTCAGGGAGGTGGAGGCCTTAGAAACTTGCTGTGGGATTATACTAAGGGCGGGGGGTGAGCTACGGGGCACATTTCAGGCAGCAGATCACGCAGTCTGCAGGCGTGACCATGGGGATGGCAGCGGTGCAGAATCCCTTGGCCAGCTTTCTTGTTTTGGGCAGATTTACTGTGGGCTTCCATAAGAATAGAGCCAGATTGCCAATTTTAAACACCAGCCTGTATTTCTCCAACAGTGAAGCCAGTACCTCCTGTGTGCAGAGTCCCAAAGGCTGTGCCTGTAGGCAAGGCAGCGACGCTGCACTGCCAGGAGAGCGAGGGCTACCCCCCACCTCATTATAGCTGGTATCGCAACGACGTGCTGCTGCCGACAAACTCCAGAGCCAATCCCAGATTTCGAAATTCCTCTTTTCTCTTAAACTCTGAGACAGGCACTCTGGTAAGATCTCTTCTGAGAGGTAAGAATGGAAACGTCTGTGTTGGGACAAGGGGAACCTATTGTGGAAAGATCAGGTATTAGGAGAGACAATGAAACTTTGTAAGATGGGAGCTAAAAATGCACACCAGAGATTCTACAGAAGAACAGTCCTGATTTGAATCACCAACTGTAAAACTCATGAATTAATTAGGGAAATTTGATTGCTGGCTGGATATATGATATTAAGGAGTTGTTAATTGCTTTAGGCATGATAAAGGTATTGTAATTCTGATTTAAAAAATGCATATCTTCTAGAGATACATACTGAAGTATCTGTGGATAAAATGTATCTGGAATTTGCTTCAAAATAACCCAGGTGTCGTGGTGGGAAGGGGCAGGGTTAAAGGTGAAACCAGACTGGCCATGCATACAGAACAGACTGCTCCCGGAGCATATCATACCAGGCTTTTACTACATCTGGGGCTCTTCATCTGTGGTATAACCAACCTGTGGAGTAATGAGCCAGGTTAAAATAGGATCCTCTGTATTCCTACTGCCAAAGTGTTGCTTGAAGAACAATCATTCTCAGAGTCCCTTTACTTGAATAAAAGTTAAGCTCAACCTCTCCTTCTGGGTGTTGGTAGGCTTTGATATCTCCATATGCCTAAGCAGTTCTATTATTCAGAACATAGAACCCCTTAGGCAAGAGTGTCAGGGAAGAATATCAAAAGAACCTGGACAATGACCTGGAAGCTGCAGGGAAACCAAGAGCAGATGAGCAGATAGTTTACTTTGTTCTGGACTTAGCAGATTGACAGGTGGGGGCAGCCTCTTCTCTCCCTCCCCTTAGAGGTCTGCCCTGTCGCTTGGTTTCATTATTTCCTTGTAATTTCCTGAACCAGGTTTTCAGTGCTGTTCACAAGGAGGACTCTGGGCAGTATTACTGCATTGCTTCCAACGATGCCGGCTCAGCCAGGTGTGAGGAGCAGGAGATGGAAGTCTGTGAGTTACTTTTTGAAAAGATTTCCTCTGAAGACTGGCAAGTGAATAGAACATTTTAAATTTAGTATTAGACCATCCGTTTAGACAACTGTTCTGTTTTCTTCTGGAGATGACTAGATTCACCAAAATCCACTTGGGTACATTGAAAGGAAAGATGAGAAAGTTATGAGTAACAGCTAAATGACTAATAAGTGGTCCTTGCAATATGTTTGTCTCAAAATAGATTTTCTAGAGCCTTCTGGTATTGGAAACATGGCTAATCATGTAACTTTTAACTGAGTTTAATAAACTCCATTTTTTTTTTTTTGTAATTGATAAAAACATAAGGTTGTGTAAGGTCTTCAGGTATTTATCTAGTTATAACCATTTTGCAGCAAGCTGAAGTACCAAATTTTAGCCCCAGTAATTTACCCTGTTCTGTGATGCTGCTATCTCTAGGGTGTCGGATCTGAAGGGGAGGTGATGAGCCAGAAGCGGGGCAGAGGGGTATATCAGAAACAATTGGGGAACTCTTTGAGTCCCTCCTTCCTCCCTAGGTGCAGCCACTCCCTAGAGCATTGTTTCCCAGATGTGCCTGATCATAAGAATCATTTGAAACCACTGTTGTGCATTCAGGTTCCAGCCCATCTCCCCTCCCCCAACATATGGAATCAGTCTCCAGGGGAGGACAGGAATGTCTGTGTAAAACAGCACTCCAGGCGATTCTTCTCATCTGGCAAATTTGGGAAACTCTGCTCTAGGGTAGGAGGAAGATTCCCAGGCTTCGTCCCAGACCTTTTGGTTCTCTAGGGAGGGGGCTTGGGGATTGAGATCTTCAAATCAGAATTGCAACTTGATTTTTAAATATACACTCACTTTTGAGAACTGCTACACTAGAGTAAGGGAGAATTTTAACGACTTCCAAGTTAGTTGGCTTTTGTTGATATATCTCCTGCATATTTTCCACTGTGTTTTTGTTTGTCATAAACAGTCCAAGTGCCCTCACACTGAAGGTGACTGCATACCTTTGCCCAGTATACAGAAATGAGAAAAGGGAGTCAAGGGGTTTCTACTAAGAAAGCTTGTAGATATGAGGCCAGGCAGCCAGTAGAGTGAAAGGTCATGTTCTCATCTTATATTTCTTACTGCTTGAAACTAGCCCTCTTCCCCCAAATAATCCACAGCAAAGGGAAGCCCTGAATAGTAGGATTTTTTTTCTGCCTTGGGACTCCTGGCTTCTAATTCTGTCTTATAGTATTCATTTCTGCCATTAATAATATTCTCAGGGATTTAGCCAGAGGATTTTTAAGCCTTTTCTATAATGCCAACCCCCTTTTAATACAGTATTAAGTATAACAGCATTCGAACTGTAGAGTTCTTAGTACTTTTTACAAGTGAGATCAGGGGTTACAGTGTCCTGTGTGTTCTAGAAGACTTTGTTCTTCTGGCCGGGGGAGGCATGAGGGGCAGAGGGGGAAGGAGAAGGATAGAGGCAGGGAGGGGGCACAGCAGGGTCAGGGTCTTTTGTAAGAATGGCTAGTGTGTATCATCTCTTCCCTCCAACTACTTTAATCCAGATGACCTGAACATCGGCGGAATTATTGGAGGCGTTCTGGTTGTCCTAGCTGTGCTGGCCCTGATAACAGTGGGCATCTGCTGTGCATACAGACGTGGTTACTTCATCAGTAGTAAACAGAATGGGGAAAGGTGAGCCTGTCTTAGTTGGAGAAAAGAAAGAAAGTTCAAGTTGGCATTAATATGATATAAACAGTAGTCACTGAGCTACTCTCTTCTTTTTCACAGTTACAAGAATCCAGGGAAGCCAGATGGAGTTAACTATATCAGGACAAATGAGGAGGTATGGAGTGAGGGAACTGAGCAAACGTCATTTAGGTAACGTAGAAATCAGTGTTTCCAGCAGGGGAAATGACATTCCTTCTTGGAAACCAAGTGGATCCCATAGGAAAAAAGATTTCCAAATTGTATTCCAGACCCTGAGCTCTTTAGCCTTTCACAACAACATGTGTACATGCTGATGGCATTTATAGTTGCAAGCTCTTGATGTTACTTAAGAATGATTATCTGATGTTTTGTCACTTTCTTCTTCAGGGAAATGGTACGTTCGATTTGACCACCATTTTTCCTTTCCCACTGTCCTACTAGGCCCCATTGATTGGTAGAGGATGAGCGTGTTCTAACTTTGTGTTGGTCTTGCAGGGCAACTTCAGACATAAGTCATCATTTGTGATCTGAAATTTGATGGTGTGGCTGAGAGCACATGCAATACCTCTACTAGAAACTTCTATCGAGAGCATCCTGGAGCGAAGTGCACTTGGACAGAGCTAGACACTTGTGCAAAAGCTTTTTGTTTTGGCCAAAGTTGACCGCTACTTCTTACTTTTTAACAAGCCACATGAATAAAAGAATTTTCCTCAAGATGGGCACAGTCATCACAAGGAAAAGAAATTGAATGAGTTCACTGAAGCTGATTCCCAGTCTCTGGCCTGACTCCTTCCTGAGTGTTAGGGTGATTTTAAAGCTCTTGCCCACAGACTCTGCTAGGCTGGGCACTGCGGGCCTGGGAGTGTATTTGCCACTCGCTGTCATCAGCCAGGGTGAGCCCCACGTGAAAGGTAACATGGTAGCTGTGTCACACTAGTAGTGTAGGGGTTGGCAGTGTGACTCCCAGCTTGAAACCCTGCAACTGCAGAGTTTGAATCAATGAATCCAGAAAAGAGGCTTTTTATGGAATGACCTTGTGTCACAGTGGCCCACAGACAACGCTGCACCATTTCTTCTTAAAGGCTTTGTCGATCAGTGTTGTAGTGTCCATCTCGGAGAATCTTTTTGGATCAGCATTTTATAATAACAGCCAAAATCCACAAAGGTAAATTGCTTGTTGAAAGAAGGGGCCTTCTTACCTGTAGGGAACCCCGCTTGTCCATGGAGCATTTCGGTATTTAAGGAAAACTTCTATTTAGGCTAAATCTGAAATGGTACTAAAATAATGTTCTGCTTTTCTATGAGTGTTTATTTTATAAAATTTTACATTCTAAATTTTTGCTAAAGATGTATTTTGATTATTGAAAATTTCTATTTAAACTGTAAATATGTTGTCATACAATGTTAAATAACATATTTTTTAAAAAGTTCAACTTAAGGTAAGAGTTCCAAGTTCCTCGTGTTAAATTGGAAAATGTCAGTAATTAAGAGTATCTTAACCCAAGGAATCCTGTCAAGGAGGCTTATCGGAACATTCCTTTTTCCACATGCTTTAGCAATTTTCACAAGAGAACTTATGCTGTTTGTACACCAGACCATTGTTGCTTAGGAAATCTTTAAAAATTCCAGTTGGGTAATGTCAAAATCTGTTTGCATCTCTCAGAAAGAAACAAGCTCTTAGGTTAGCCTTGAACTACCTCTTCCTTAGATTACTAAAACTACCTATGCCCAAAGACTGACCGACCACCCAGAAGCTCTTAGACATACATGTGCAAACTGTGTTAGTCAACTCCCGGGGTAGAGTCACATGCCCTGTGAATGGGTATTGGCTACTGACTCCTAAGGCTAGCCGGCATGTCCCCTTCCATCTTTAATGCTCTGACTGTGGCTTTGTGTGCTGATGAGCTTTAATATGCTGTTCATGTGCCACAGGCACTTGGCTTAAGCTAGGACAGTTCTAAGGTGAACACTTCAGGAAAGATGGGTCTCC
>NW_006431288.1:3945679-3948224 GCF_000325575.1 Pteropus alecto
AAACAAAGCAGCTACTCCGTTTGGTTTTTAAGTTCATTTTACTTATGTAGTTCATAAGACTGTCTGGGGCCAAAGGCAGTTTTGAAATAAGATCTGTTAACTATAATATTTTTAAAAGAAAATGAATTCCACTATTCCTCTTTGCCATTAAGAAAGCACCGAGACACTGCAGGTTCTGTCTCACTTCACAGTGAACCGTATGTGGTGGCAGCTAGGCCAGCCTTTTGAAGACTGTCATGTAGTGCAGGCAGGGCAGAAGCCTGACGGTAAGGAAAGAATGCCTGAATCAAAGGCAGTTTTCCAATTTCGATTCTAAAATTTTCATCCACCTAAGACACTGCTCACTTTGTGGGGGACTTTAGAAACATTATCCAGAAACCTTTGTTCTTCAAGAGCAGATGACCTTAGCCTCAGATACATTGCTCTGTTAACTCACGATGTGAAGCGGTTTGAAGCGAAGAGCTGCTCAGAGGAATGCCTTCAATTCCATGGTGTGCTTAGAGGAAGGTTTTTATGTAGAAGGATATGGTCATCTTGGGATTAAACTTTCAGTGTCTTAATTTTTTATACTTTGAGGGTATTTTTTTTTTAATTAAATACTTGAGACAAGTTGACTTTTTTTTTTTTTTTTTAAAGTTAGATGAGCTACTTTGCCATGGGCTACATGACAGAGGCAGTTGGCAGTTCTTCATAATTGCTTAATGGTACCTATCTTCTTTTGCATTTGTCTTGAATGCTTAGAGTTAAGATTCCTTTCATCTTCACCTCCTCTTGGTAGGAAGGGATAGCGTCTCCCTTCTCTAATTGTTGGGGATCAACACCAGCTTCCATCTTGGTTGTCACAGTGACAGAGTAGCCTTCTTGCCTCCCTTCTTACGCCCTAAAACCTCCCACTCTAGTGCCATATGAACAGGGTCTGACAGAGAAGAGAGAAGTGAAATGTAGAGTCTGGGAAGTAGTTGTCTAATACTGTAAGAATGTAGACAGAAAAGGAACATTCATGTGTTTTTTCAGATATGAATGTGACTAACGACTCAAGGCTTATACAGGGCTGTTGTGGCCTTTGGTGTGGCTGTTGCTGTACATAGATGTTACAGACTTGTACTAACACACCCCTAAGTTGATATTTGTTAAACCTCATTTATAAAAGCTTTAAAAAAAATCTACTTTGCCTCATTATTTATTTCTTATTTGCTTTCATGTTGGGTTTACCTGTTCTTCCTAGCAGTTTGTTAGGCAAGTACACTTTAAAAATAGTATGGTCCCAGGTTTAAACAGAGACTGCCACCACCATCTAGTTGGTGATAAGTGTGTTTACTCAAGAGCAGCCCTCTCCCAATGACGTGTCCACACATGTCACAGTTCACATATGGGAAAGCTGTGGGGTGTGAATCACAATGACATTCCACTCTTCAAATCCAACTACCATGTTTATCTTAAAAACACACTGACATAGCAACCCTACACTTTTGCTTTTGTAGTACTGGGATTAAAAAATGAACCATTTCCTTCTGGTCATTTTTGGACAAAACATATACATCAACAGAAGAGACTATAAAGTTATTCCCCTTGTGGGAACAGTCCTTAGCAGATGATCAATACAAATCAGTTTTAGTGCCACTTGGGGTAAAAGACTTGAAGCAGTTTTTTTCATAAGCAGGACTATATTTATATACTAAGAGGGATGGTCTGTTAGGAGGTAGACAGCTTCTGTCTGGTGACAAAGGCAGGGGGGCAGATGAACTGAACCTTTATTTAAGACAAACTGAGTCATTTTTTTCCTAAAAGGCTTCTTCCTCAAAGGAAGATTTGGTTTTATTATTCTTACACACTTTATGTAAATTAAAATGACTACCAATAAAAGCCCTGTTCTGAAAACAGAAAAATTCTGTCGACTACTCGAAGGCTGAACTCACGCTTAACCTTTATTAGTCCATTTTAGAAAGCTGTACACTTTTTTAAAAATCTGCAATTCATAAATAAGAATAGAAAAAATATTACAATCGAAATCTTATCATTAGATATGGGAAACTATCTACTATAAGGAATTCAAATCAGCCAATGGAGGCTGGATTTATAGAAAAGAAAGCTGATGGATTGTGTTCCTTCAGGACCAGAATATAGCTTATGAGAATGGACTTGATACTTTCAGTGGAGTAAAGTTATAATATTAAATAGCTAAAGCATTTCCCTGTTTTACAATTTTATACCACATATTCCATAAAGAGAAATTTAGAAGATCGCCAGGTACACAGGTGAACAGTTAGTGCTGGAATCCTGGGACAAGCTCTGGTATTACATAATGAGAGCATCCCTGGGAATGAGGGGAGCAATATGTGTCTGCCTTTTACATGCAGAAGAGTGTCCTCCTGCACTCCTGCCTTCTCCAACACTCTGGAATGCAATGCTCCAGAATGCAATGTACTCTTTTAGTTGGCTGTTTTCAGAGGGGCCTTTCGGAGCGACCTCCTACTGGGGGTTGGGTTGTCTTTATTTCTGGCTGGGGACTTCACATTCCACTGCTGAGGCTGTGGAGGCCTAGGGA
>NW_006431288.1:3948427-3955810 GCF_000325575.1 Pteropus alecto
CATTATGGAACTAAGAAAAAACTGACAAAAAACACCTCAAAAGGAACTCTTTGTAAACTTACGGTTTATCAGGTAATGATAAACATAAAATGTCATTTCCTTGACTCTGGGCTTCCATTTTCTCTGAAAGGGAGTCAAACATAAACAAATTCAGGTTTCCCAGAACTCCAGAGCAGCTAACATTATCTGACGGGAAGGGACTTGCCTTTGACTGCAAAAGGAGTCCGTGGTGTGCCTATGTAGCTGACTCCTGCTTCAAAAGTGACATCGTTGATGGTCTCTGAGTAAAGAGGGAAACAGCACAGTTAATGAAAAGCCAGGAAGAGACAAACATCAAAGTCACTTGAGCAAGGTCAGTTACCGAATTTCTGCTATGGTTTCATTCAGTCTCTTACATCAGTACCAGAGCAACTGTCAAATCCAGCAGCCCTTTCTTTCAGTCAGGCTTCAATTTCTGTTACCTTTTTATAGGATGACAGTGTTGAAGACACAGTCCTCCTTCTTCATGTCCATGGTCTCCTGAGTTCCTTTCTCTGCCACTCCCTGTCTTAGACTGCTTTGCTGGCCCCTGAGCACCCACTGCTCACTGTCTGGCTTCTTGCTCACTCCATGTCTTCAGTTGCTGCCTGTATGCCAGGGATCCCCACCTCCAGCTCAGACCTTCCTCCTCAGTCCTCCATTTGCTACTGCACTTCACCTGAATTCCCTGAAGATGCTTCACCAACTCATTCCCTCCGCTCCTCAACATGTTCCTTCTGTATTCCCACCCACGTCAGTGCTCTATCCAAGCTGGAAATGCCAGGCATCATTAGCTCCTTCTGCACATCTGATCACTCAGTCCCGTCACTGCCATCTTCCTACTATATCTGCATTCTCTAAAGTCTTTGCTCATCTCACCCTTGATCTATCACAGTGGTCTCCCACTTAGGGCCTCCCCTTCCAGTTCACCCTTGGCAGGCAGGAGAGCAGAGTGTAGGAATCAGACTCTGAATCAGACTCTGGGTTTGAATTCTGGGCCTCTTACTAATTGTAGAAACTACTCTAAGACCCTCAAGTTTCTTTACCTCTAAAATGGGATACAAGTATACTGACCTCCGGGGAGTTGTCAGGATTAAATGAAATCATTTATGTTAAGTCCTTAACATAATACTTGGTACAAAGTTAAGTGCTAACTATTATAATTTATTAGCTATTTTCCCCTATGTCACTTAGAGGAAAATTTGTTTAAAGATCTGGTAAGGTGACTGCCCTGCTCAAATATCCTGATGGCTCAGCATTTAGAGGAGGGTCAAGACTCCAGCCTCTGTCTGAGCTGGGCAACAAAGCCTCTGTGCGAGCCGGCCCCATGCCACCTTCACAAACCCGCCTTCATCCACAAGCTGCGGGCCACCAGTGTCCAATTATCACTGTTCTCTGAGCAGGCCCTGGTCTGTCACACCTGGATCTACACAGGCAGTTCCTTCTCCCTGAGCCAACTACAACATAACCACTCCTTTGAGATCTGGGTGGTGACACCTCTCCCAGTGACTTGCTCCTATTTTATGTCCTGTACCATTTTGCATGAGCTGTTATCACACTTGCAGAACAGAGCACAGGCTTAATAGCTGGTTGCTGACAGTCGTGGCAAAGTCTGCCATGCCCCTTCTGTAAGACCACTTGTGAAGTAAGCCGTATCGTTCTTACCTTTCTCTCCTACACTGTAACCTTCTTAGGAGTACCGATTAGATCTTTCTAGTTTGTTTTAAAGTCTATCAGTGCATCCGCAGTGTTATGTGCCTGAGCTACTCAAGCTATGTTAAAAATGACAGAACTGTATTCATCACTGCCGTTCGAATAACTCATTTTCTTATTTCTGTTCCTGGGAGGTCTCCCTGTATTAGAGATGAAATCCCTACTCCTTCCATACACATTCCTTTTCCTGTTTGGAAGCCTGTGCACATCCAAGAAATAAGTCTCTAGCCTTCACAAAAGCACCGATGCAGTAGCTGTTAGATCTCCCGTATACTTCATAGGCGATTAGAATTAATGGCAGAAGCAGCTTTGCTGCCCGAGTTATAGCAATAAGAGGGACTTGCTAAAACCTCACAGATTTTGTTAAAATCTAGCTCTGAAAATTATTCATTTCCATTAAGCAAAATCACTTTGCTAACGCTGAGTACCACTGCTGTGCCAGAATAGTGGAGCTAGGTAGCATTTTTCAATTGGTTTCGTAGAGCTGAGACCACCTCCTGACAGTCACACCACCTAAGAGTTGTCAATAGAATTTGTATTTATAAACCACAGAGAAAATAGAAGAGTTTTTAAAATTATCTAGTAATTCTCCCAGGGAGGAGAGCTAACAAGAGATCCTTCATTAAGCCTTTCTTTCTGGTTCAGAATAAGAAGAGAGCCGCAGGAATTTTACATTCAAGAGCCTAGAGATACAAAAAAGTACTCCATTGATCTGGGGTCACCTGAGAGTCTTATTTGCAGTGTAAAGATGGCTCCACACATTGACATTCAAGCATCATTAATGCAGCATGTCAGCTTTCACTGCTGAGGAATACATGCTGCCAGGAAACCAACCGAAGACAAATCAGGGCTTCGTGGGGATAGGCAAAGCTAAAACGAAACACATTCTCCCTTTTTCTGCAGCATATGGTACCTAACTGCCAAAATAGAAGCACTCGGTGCCCCTGAGCCAGGAACAAAGAACATATAGAAAACTTTTCTGTGTAAAAGAGGTTGAATTTTTTTACATATATAATATTACACCTGTTCAATTGTATATAGGAACCCAAAATTACACACTGCTTTTAATGACAAAAGCTGTCATGATTCAGTTGTCATCTGAGGAGCGGTAGGGGAGGAGTTGTGTTCAGCCATTAATCTCCCTTAAAAGGTAAACTTGGATGAAATTATTTATAATCTGGTAATATTCTAAGAGATCACAGCCTCACCAAGCAAGTAGCTAGAACACAGTAGGTACCCAATACATTTGCATTGATTGAATGCATGACTAAATGAATGGCTTGATACTTTGTTGCTCCATTATCACAAAGAACATCTTGACACTATTCTCATCTTATAATAATGCCCAAGATTAGCACAGTGAGAAAAACAAGGCTGTAGAAGGAACACAGGAACTGGAATCAGAAAACCTGAGTTCAAGTCCCGCTCCGCCATTCAATAAACTTGTTCATACCTATCATACTCACGGCATTGTGATTGGCCTGGTGATACCGTGAGGAGTAAAACAGCTGATACACGAACATCGAGGACAGACAATGAATTATTTAGAAGTGTGGCGAGTATTGTTAATAAGGTCTGAGTGTCAGGGAGGGGCACCTAATCTAGTCGGAAGAGTCAGGATGGGCTTCTTTTAGAGGGTGAAGAAGCAGTAACTAGGAAGGGTATATTCTAGATGAGGGCATGTCACGTGAAAACCCTATGTCAGAGAAAAGTGGAGCTTGTGCAGGCACTTGGAGAGGACTGCCCATGGCTGGGGTATAGAGTAAGAAGGAAGGTGGAGAGAGACCAGGCGGGAAGAAAGCAGAGACACATGCAAACTACACTATAAATTTTGGACAAAAGAATAAACTGCCCAATAGGAGTGAGAAGACAGGCTCTCAGCTGAACTGGCAGTGGAATCCTTGATCTGCCACTGAATCTCAAGTCTCAGTTTGCTCTGGAGCTGAAGTCAGTGACATACAGGTGCCTGCTAGTGCTGACATCTGACAGCCATAAAGCCGGGCTGGCTGAGTGAATCGAGTAAACCCGGGGAGTTAGGCAGGAGTGGCGAAGCATCAGCTCCAGAATGCCAAGAATGGCATTGCCTAGAGAAGTTACTTAAGGGAACTGTGCCTCAGCTTCACCGTCCGTCAAATGAGGATACCTCACAGGGTTGTGGGCAGTGTAGACTGAGTTAACACATGTGAAAGCACCTGGAAGAGTGCTGGACCTTCAGCCTGTGCTCCATCGAGTTATAATTATTCAAAAACATTCAGTCTGCCTGCCACAATGCACTATGATCCTGCTGAGCACCGGGAGAGCCTGTATCCAGGAAAGGAAAGCTTTTGCAACAGGAAGTTTTACTGCACCTCTACTAGACACACAGCGACCACAGGAGAGAGTGAGAAGAAGCCAGCTCTCACATTAGCTACTTACTCTCAGGAGTGCTGATTGCTCGTTTGGCTACATGGTCAATAGCTCCACTGGACTCTTGCTCCAAGCTGCATGAAGATGCTAGGATAAAATGGGAAGGTTTTATCTGTCCCAAAATCCCAAAACAATATCAAAGGGCAAAACAACCAAATGAGAAAAAGTATGATATGATAAAGTTAATATCCCAGATAAAGTGTTCTTATAAAGAGGTAATTCAGAAAGATACAAAAAAAGGATAAACATGAGAAACAATGTCCATTCTCACTAAGATTCAAAGAAATAGTCAAACCATAACCATTTCTGGTCTATAAAGCTCAGCAAAGAGAATGGGAAATTATAAAACTAGTATTTCTAAGTAGGAAAATGGACACTTGTGTGCCATTGGCAGGAGTATAATGTGGAGTGAGTGACAGAGGGCAGTTTGACACTATCAAAACTTTTAAACATATTCATGGCCTCTGAATGCCAAAAATTAATCCAAACGATTATACACATATAAGGCTATATGTACAAGGATGTTTATTGTGATGTTATTTCAAAAAATTGAAAAACAAAAATAGGATTATAATAAATAAGTGATGGTACTTCCATAAGATACAATGCTGCCAGCGGGAGAAAAGTTTTGAAAGAAAGGTTCGTGGAAAACTTTTCACTATATATTATTAGAAGTATGTATAGGAAAGCAGGTAATAAAACAGGATGCACACTGAGATCACAATTTTATAAATAAAACCAAGCACACATGTGTGAGGAGTAGAAAAACGAGAAGAATAAACACCTCACTGCTCTGGGTGAGTTTTCTATTTCTCAGTCTTTTCCAAATATTTTATCATAAATATGCATTGTTTTATTACCTATTACCCTAAGCCCCCAATAAAGTTATTTATTTTAAAAATAATAAAATAGAAACCATTTAAAGGAATGGGAAGGAGGCTTGTTCTGTTTCAGTCTGTAAACTCACTTGTCTGAGATAGAGAACCAAGTAGTTCTATCATCCTTTTAGAGGTGCCTTAAGACTCACCATGGTTGTGTGTTTTGTCCAGGTTTTCGGGGTTTAAAGTGAAAGGCAGCACTCCTATGCTCCGATTCTGACATTTGCTATTCGACTCTACAGCTTTCTTGACAGAATTCAGGATTGCAATGGTACTCAGGGACATGGACCTGTGAAGGAGAACATGCCACAGACATGCAGAAAGCAAGGGTGAGAAACCTGAAGTCACTACCCATTTTCTTTCAAATGTATCCTCATCCACACTTGTTTCAAATCTGAAAAAGAATAGCCCTGAGTGAGGTATCAGTGAAAACATAACGGCATCACTCATACTAAAAACACCTAGTGGGAAATGACAAAGATGCCTCTGAGAATACAGTGATAGGGAGTCAGCCCGTGACTGATTCTGTGGGCTCCATACCTGGCTTTGGGCATTAATCTCTTCAATGGCCCAGTTTCAAGTGAAAGAGGCAAAGGCGGTGCTTGGCCAGCACTTGACCTGGGTGTTGAGGGCTGGCTCACAGAATGGGGTACAGTGGCATTTTCTTGGCCAGCAGGAGCTGACATTATTTCTAAACTCGGAGCGACCTGTCAGAGAAGATAAAGGGTATTTACCTTCTAACACTTAAAAAAAAAACTCTTTACATGCTATGAGCAAGTCCGTAGTCGTCTATTTTAAAACCATGTCACCCCAGGGCAAACAGAACTTTCTCTTCAGAAACAATACTGTTAGCAGACTGCCACACAGAGATGTTGTGGTATTAAAGAAAAATAGGAGAAAGTTAGTTTGCCCTCATCAATTTTTAAGGAGGCAGATCTATGGATTTCTCAAGCAAGTAAGCATACTGTGTCTGGAAGTGAGCAGCAGCTCACCTAGAAACACCCCCCAGTGACAGTATGTTCTCAAGAGGGGCATGCTGGAAGAAGGACCGCAAACAAACTAAGCAGCCTAGGGAGATCTAGTTACCTTTGATTATCACTATAATCAAAGATCAGAAAACCCCGCTGCCAGCTTGCTTTCCGGGCAGTCACACATTTTCCCCAACTATTATTATGACTTTCTAGACAAGTTTGAGTGACACAGCCTTGAAGGAAGGGAAGCCTCTATGACCCAGCTCCCTGCCCGTCACACATAACGAACACAGCGAACACAAGCAGCAATTTTGAAGGTCTCAGACCAACTCCTGCTTATATGTATAGCAGAGAGCAGATTGAAGAGAAGGGTCAGGCTTAAGGTGGCTGCTCATCTACCTGCATGGCACCTTCTGCTTCCCTGTTTGCATCGGCTTGTTTCGCCAGCTCTTGCTCCTGGGCTAGCTGTTCGTTGTACTTCTTCATGTCGTACTCGAGTTCTGATGCTAGCTGTTTGTCAACTGCAAAGAAATCCTTGATTTCATCCCGGTAATCCTGCATCACCTCCTAAAACAGACCCAGAGGCATTCTTTAATGTTTTCTTGAATAAATAAGCTCCCAAAAGGACTTGAAAATAATAGGAACAGTAAGACTTATTTTGCTGAGGACAGACTATTCCTATTATATCAACCAACAAGTTAATTAACATAATGGCATTTTCCCAGGAAACAACAATTGCACTTGATTGACCACACAAGCAGATGAGCATGATGTGAGATAATAACTCTTAAGAGTTCTGATCTCTCAGGAAGCTTCTTGTCTAACTGCCAGTTAACAATTTCCAAGGTTCCTGATGGGAGAAAGGCCATGTATTCACACAATTGTAGCCTAAAGTAGAACTTTAATAGGACACAGAACTGCCACCAATAGCTAGTCCCTGTCCATTTCTGAAGGCTGGCATGGGGAAAGTGATATATCTGGGTGGTCTGGCTTGGCTCTGGGTCACGACCAGTTCAAAGGATCTTGTAGTGTCACTAAGGTCGGACCCTTAGGAATTCAAGTCAGAGGTTGGGTTACAGGTAGGTGACATATGGCATTGTCCTGGCTTGGACAGGCCCCTGGAGCAAGATACAAGAAGCAGTGCAGTCTAAAAGTTGACCATCTATCTATACTAGTTTTCTCAGAGGATTGCAGTTATGGCTTTTAATTTCATCTCTGTGTCCTCTTCTGAAGGTATGACAGAAAACCTTTTATTGTATCATGGTAAGAATATTCTCAGGTCTTAAAGAAGCATGCTAGGGATCAAACCTCTTTGCAAGAAAAAAAAACCATGTCACCTCACAGTATTAGAGGGAGAAAAAAATATATCATAGCCCCAACTACAAGGGAAGTCCTGA
>NW_006431288.1:3955855-3965480 GCF_000325575.1 Pteropus alecto
CACATCAGGGAAGCTGGAGCTGCTTTAATAAGTTACACGTGAAGAAATGTTGTGCTATTCAAATCGAGCAACTATTCAAATGTCACCATCCTCTGGGTGCGTGCTCATAAACAAAAGATAGACTTATTTTTCTTACGTGGTTAAAGTAGTCTTTTTTTTCCCCTTTCCTTTCTGAAGTTTAAAACAGGACAATAAAAATATAAGAATAACCGGAAGTTCTCATTTTATTTTCATGACAATGAGCCTATCTTTCTCACCTTAATTTCCTTAGGATAAAGAGCTATTTGAAAAACTATATTCAATGTGATTTTGTGGTAGCTCTTTTTGGAAAAAAGTTCTAAGCATTTCTTTCTTTTTTTTTTTTTTTGCTGCATTTATTTCTGATGAAAAGATTACACCAGAAAGGTCTGGGGCCTCTTTTATGTCTGCACTGCAATTACACATACACTGGCTGCTTTGACTGAGACGTCTCATGGCTTAGGACCCTGCCAGTGATGGCAGACCAGCCTCTGATCAGCATTCCCCAAGGCCTGCTGCCATGTGGAGGGGGGCTGTTATATCCTGACTTGTAAATCAGAGACAGTGTTAAAGGTAAATATACCCAAGTTAAATATAATGACCAATTTTCACTTTATCCCTCACCACAATGAACTTAGATGATGCCTTTGCTCTTGACCCCAGTTGAGAAAGTTTTCAAAATTGAATCTAATTGGCATCAAGGACACACATGCTCAGCATAGTGAGTCAGCTCTTCATAAACTCAACTGCACGAGAAAAGCAAGGACCAGTTTCTGTGGAACTTATGGTCAAACTGTCTTCTCAGCAAAGGCCTGTCTAGCTGGTCTAGTTCTAAAAAATGTAATCATAGTTTTGAGGCATTTTGAGTTCTAGTCATTCACCGACTAACCGCACCATCGTAACTGCCAGGATCCTGAGTAATGAACCAGGGGCGGATGGGGCAACACCAACCACAAAGTATAAACAAACAAGGTCATCTTTTACCCTGAGATAGTTCATGAGTTCCCGCAAAGCTGGGATCTTATTCTTCTCTAGCACAGTCTTCAGGGAGATGATAATTGGAATAATGTTTTCTATGAAATTCCTCTTCTGAACCTGTGATAAGACAAACAAAGGCATGTTTTCAGTGCATAAAGTTCTGAAAGACAGAGACTTTCCTTTCATCTAGTTCTTTTGTCTAGCTGGTCTAGTATGTTATATAAGTTTATTTTTGATTATGGCACTGGGAATTGTATAGGATGTATCACCTTTGTCCTGGAGACGTTATAAGCATTACCTCAAAACACTAGGAAAGCTTTGTAAAATAGGACACAGATAAATACTATTCTTATTTTCTAAATAAGAAAAAGGAATTAGAAATAAATTGAACAATCTGACAAAAAGCTACAACCTCCACACAAACCCATCACAGACCCTTGGTTCCACATTCAGTCCCTCCATTCAACGTCCTCTCTTTGGAATAAAAATGAGTTCAATTCTGGCAACCCAAAGAGACATTTTTTATTCCTGTTGGTGAAATGACAATGGTCAGAAATGGCTAAGCATGGCCATAATCAGTTTTGTATCTCTCTCTCTCTCATTTAGGAAAGTGTGATGTATTTTTATAGTCCCTGATTTGGCCAAGCCTTTATATTCTTTACCATGAACGATAACCACAAATGTTTGCAATAAATATTGTAGAATGAATAATAATTCATTATAGTAGCACACATATGTAAGATTTATCACTCTGAATCTGAAAAGTGTTCTTTGTCTTCTCATTTCAAGTCACAAGTATATCTTCCTTGCTTGTAAACCACTCATTTCTAAAAAGTCTTATCAGAGGTCCTCACATAGGAGGGCAATAGGTAGATAAACACTTTAATAAATATGAGTCTAAGCAGATGGTACATATAGGGATAGCCTTAAAAAGTGGCTTAAATGCATTCACTCAACAAATGTTATCAAACATTTTCTGTGTACCAGAAAGAAAGCTAACCTCTGGGAATAAAGGAAGAGAGCCATGAATTCTTGCCTTCAAGTTACTTCTAGACCAGACTAGCAGTCTTTGTTATGATGTATGGCACGCTGTGACAAGTGGCAGGGTGTTAAGGAACTTATGGGGGAGGGCTGCCTAAGAAGGAAGGCATAAATAGGAGTGCAAATCAGGAAGGCTTCTTTGAAAAGATGATACTTAGGCTGCACAGGAATTAGGTTGCAGAAAAGGGAGGCCGGGGTGGGAGCGGACACTGCAGACAGAAGTAGCAGCATGCAAAGGCACAGAGGCAGGAGAGATACCTCCCAACTGAGGGATAACAGTAATCTGGAATGGAGAGTTCAGAGCAGGGAGCAGGCAGAGAAAGGATAGGATGGGGCAGCACAGCACTCAAAAGAGTTTTGTGTGCCTTGAAGGAGAATCAGAAGATGAGAAGCTATCAATCTACTTATTAAAGGTATCACTAGAGGTATGACTTATATATGATGAAATGTGTCCATGTTAAGCCAACAGTTGAATGACTTGACAAAAGTACATACTGAGTAATCAACACCATAATCTAGATCATCACCCATAATCCATCCCTCCAAAAGTTCCCTGCTGCTCCTCTGCAGTCAATCTACTTCTCATCTGTTTTAAGCAAGAGAATAAAATTATCAAATTTGTACTTAAGAAAGATTGCTCTGGCAGCAAGGTGGTGCACAGCCTGGAATAGAAAGAAACCAGAGACAGAAAAAGTGCTGAAGATACTGCCAGAAATGGCACAAGCTTATGTAAACACAGGACTAGTAAAAATGTGAGAGATAGATCTGTAAGATAAGATGGACATGTGGAATGTGGTCAGTCTATTTTTGGGGGTTCAAAAGCCTTCAGGGCTCAGATGGGAAATGCAAATTAGCAGTCCAGGCTAGGGATAAAAGCCTGGGGTCTGCCTCCTAAAGTCATTCAAATCCCAATTTCCACACTCACTGACTGAACAAAATGTGTGCCTAGTATGCCAGACTCTGGATTGGGGTGGCACAGGGGCCCCCTCTCCACACAATAGAAGACTGGGCAAAGGGAGCGACAAATAGAAGAAAGAGATGGATGAGTAATTTAATTGTGATAAAGGAAGTTTTAGATGCCTGTGGCAAATCCAGTCAGGCAAATAGAATGGGTTCAGGCTCGCAGGAAAAGCTGGAGCTAGAAGCAGATGGAGAATAATCACCATCGGGGTGAGTTAAGGCCACTACTAAGAATGAAACTGGGATCTCAGCTACACCACGGGTATTTAGGGGTGAGATCAGGCCTACTTAGAGAACTACACACTCACCTGTGAGATGAGCTTTTTCTGAGCTTCCTGCATGACCACATTTGCCAGGGCCATGTCATCTTCTTCCATAAGGAGGTCCTTATCTGGTTTTGATCTCATTGCCAAAAGCTTGATTTCCTTTGAGCTGAGGACCTCAAAGGTATCTGAGAGTAACTCACTGGCTTCCATATCCAGGGGCAGGATGCCGTCGGCAAAGCACGCTGAGAGAGAGCACAAAAGATTGGCTTCTGAGAAACAGTCTGGTCCCAGAAGGGAGGTGTACCTCATGAAGCTAGGGAGGCCCGTGTAGGCTGCGAGGGGTCTGCATGGGTATGGCTGATGTGTGAGGACAAAAAGGAGCTTTCCTGTAGGACCAGGGTCCCATTTGCTCCAGATCTGCTTGACCATTAGCAACGCAGCATTTCATTTTTAAGTACACATTTTACACCAAACAGAACAGGCCTACCCAAAATACTAAGGCAGATTTTGGAAGTGATATTGAATCGCTGTTCATCTGTGAAGTGCTCTAGAAGAAATTTGTAGATCTTCATTCGTTTCTCCTTGTTTGTCTTTCCCTTGAGTGAAAACAGCCGCTTCTCTCTATGGTGAAACAGGGCAATTTTACCACATCATGTGGGAGAGGGTGGACTGTAATTTTAATAGCATCTCATGGCATCCTAAAAAGCAGTCTACCAGCGCTCATCATAGGCATTTCCCTTAGAACATGAATTTTCCTGCCTGGTCCTGCTAAGAGAAGTAACAACCCCACAAGGAACACATGGGCTGGGGTCTGTGCCTAAACCATGCACACAGAGCAGCTGACCACCACCCACTGCTCACCCAGCTCTCCCGGGAGCCTCACTGACCTCTCTGACTGGGGGAACTTGTTATACTTCTCATGCTTCTCGTAGTTATTGAAGTGGAAAATACACTCAATGAAGTGCTGGAAGAACATGACAGGATTCCTTTTCAGTAACAGGTGAGCCAGGCAAAACTCCCCAAAACTGCAAAAGAAGGAGACCCATTGGCAATCTGCACACAGCCTCTAGAATTATACCAAGAACTCTACAATGCAGCGGGGAACTGTGAATCAGGGTAAGGGATACCAAATCTATCCCAATAAACAGCTTCATTCATAGCAAAAGCAAGATAAGAACTTAGCTTTTTTGTCTGTCCTTGCTAAATGGCTTCTTTTTGGAAGCCAAGGTCAGTGTAAAGGCTTTAACAAGGTGTAAAAATTTTAACAAGGTGTATTTACTCAGTTACACCTCTAACAGGGGAAAACAATCAACAGACCCCAAACCACTTCTTCAAGCAGAGGCCCCTTGTCCCTCAGGCTGATGCAACGACAACCATCAGCTGAAAATAAACACTTGGTCTTCCCCACAACTTGAAGCTTGTTGCCCACAATAATGAACAAAAACCAATTTTAGTAACTGGAGCTTTTTTTAAGAATTGGGATTAATTACCAGAACTTCAGAGTTTGAGATAGCAGGGCAAGTACCCTCCACAGACAGCAACTGACTCCCACCAAGCTCTCAGCTCCTCAGCCAGCCTTGGGCACATTCCTTCTTTTTGTGCCCCAAACCTGGAAGAGGTGTCTGGCATGCATGTACTATGCTACATAGTGGGACACAGATGTCACTAGCACGGCACCAATCTGAAGGGCAAAATCTAATGGCTTCTTCAGCCAAATGAACATGGACAAACTGTTCAACTTTAGCTTCTGTTTCATCATGATAGTTATGTGAGAGAATGCTAAGACACTGGTTTTTGGTCAGAGATCAACCTAAGGTGGTACAGGGCTGGCTTTGATCCATTCACACTATCCACACCAATGCTTTCATTTCATTTTAGAGTTAAATGCAATTTCCACCTACACAGGAACACTAGTCAACACCCACCTGGAGTGGGACAAGAACAAGCCAAACATTTTATTCTTGGCTTTGGAATGCACTAGGACTTGCAGGAGGTGTATCTGCCCCTACTGTTTCTCCTTAGGCTAATAGTCAAATTAGTGTGTATTCACAGCACACACATCAATTAAAGGTCAGAAGGTAGTTCAGAAATCATGATGTTCAAATAAGCCTAGATAAAAATTCTGCAGCAAATAATGACACTTTGACTATTAATCGAAAAAATAAGGGGACGGCCTGACATAATTAGGAAAACAAAACAAATAAACTATTTAATAAAAGGAATTCCCTCAGGAGAAATTCATGCAAGGGCAGCTAGAAGCACTTGTTTGATCTGAGAGTTGTCAGCATATTCTGGATAAACCGTTTTTTAGTAACCCAGGTTAGAAAGGTAAAGAAGTTCACAGCATCAGATGAAGTTCTTTTTATACAAGGTTACTTTGATAAACCATCTGTGACAAAGAATAGAGAAAACCACTGAGTAAACAAAACACATCCCCAAAAGAAACAAGACTTTACCTTCTGTGGTATTTATTACAGTTAACCTACCAGAGCACAGCAGTTTTCATAGCTACCTGAGATTTCTCCTCAGATATGAAGTTGTTCATATGACAATGTAAAATCAGATAGAATCCAATAATTCTTCTGCAAGAAGAGGGGCCACTTTGAACTTGGACTTAATGTTAAACGCTCATTTACTTAGAGTTTGGATCAAGAATACAGGTAGAAGAAACTAACAAGTTATTTCACATGCTCAGGGCTGAAAGCAGAGTCAAAGAGCTTTTTGCATCATGAGGATCCAGAAATCATAGTCCATGCCAATCTTACTGCTGCCTCTCCTGGGGCTTAGAAGGCCAAATTGCAGCTTTTATTGGATAAAGGCTCACGGATCCCACTAGCTTGATAAATTGGGGAAGAGGGCCTATTGTGTTTGTCAGCTGAAGAGTTAAAATAAGTTAACTTCTAAGTAAATAACGCCTTCTGGAGCATTCCTTTAGAGTAATAGAAAGCAGAACTTTTCAGGTACTGGGAAGAGAAAACTTCAACGTTCTGAAGAAATCTTACTAAGAACTCAGCATCCTTTCCCACCACTCCTTATCCCTCAGGACAATTTATAAAAATCAGATATAATCGCACTACCAATTCAGGGATACTGTCTAGAGAGTTTACACAGCATTAATTGCATTATACAGAAAATAAAAGGAAGACCAGCTAAATCTGAGTAATAATGATCTTATAGAATGAAATTATTACTGTCTTACTAAGAACCTAAATCTAGGTTTCAAATGGCCCTATGAGTCCAGTTCCATTTTCAGATTCAGTAGGAAACAAAAGCCTGACTTCTTTCAGATGTCATCCCAAGCCAAATGCTATTCTGAAGTAGATGACTGCTCAATAAACGCCACTGTTAATGAACGCATATACCTAACCTGGTCTATCTCAGATTAAGACTGAAGGCTCAGACCCATTTACACCAGAATTCTATTTGAAACTTGAGGCTATTTATTTCCTATATCCATGTTCTCCTTGGCTGCCACCCAAATTCAGGCCCCTCTTGTTATCTGGCCTTCTTCACCTCTATCACGTCCCTCTATCATTCTGTGCTCCTTTCCTCCCGATCTCACTTCCCATGTCTCCTTTCCCCTGCCTGGAATGCACTCTGTATTCCAGGTTCCATGACGAGTCAAGCTTCTACCTGCTCTACACTTCTTCATAAATGAAAGCTGGCTTTCCTCCAAGGGCACATTTCTTTTACAGCGCTCTCAGGGAGAGGCTGCTCTTCTCTGAAATCCCATAGCCGGGGCACAAGGACCACGTTTTCTCCCTTATATTTTCTGTTTACCAAATGTTGAGTGTCTACTTGGTTTCAAGCTCTTTCAGGTGCTTGGAATGTAGAAGTAAGCAATATCTCTGCCCTTCAGGAAGCTTGTATGCTAGTGGGTAGACGGATGTACATACAATATAAAATGTGTTGCCAAAAGCGCTTTGAAGAAAAAGATGATGGGGAGACTATACGGGGAAGGAGGAAGAGGGGACTGGCTACAGGTTAAGAAAATCGTGACTTCTCTACCTGGTTCACAAGATAACACTTAGCCTTTTCTCCGGAAGTTCCTGTCATCTGTTTATTTTGTCCCCAACAGCTTGGTAACTGCTTCCTAATCTTCTCCATTCAAATCCTAGCATTGCCGTTATGGTTTGAAAGTTTGTGTCCCCCACAGCCAAACTCTTATGTTGAAAACCCAACCTCCAAGGAAAGGGAGCCTTTGTGAGGTGACTAGGTCATGAGGACAAAGAGCCCTGGTGAGTGCAATTAGTGCTTTATAAAAGAAGCCCCAGAGAGATCTCTCAATCCCTTATGCCATATGAAGATACAATGAGAAGTCTGCTATCTGGAAGAAGGCCTTCACAAGGGCCCAGCCATGCTGGCACCCTGAGCTCAGACTCCCAGCCTTCAAACTGTGAGAGATAAATTTCTTGTTTATAAGTCAAGAAGGCTATGGTATTCTGTTACATCTGCCCGAATGGACCAAGAGAATCTCTCAGAGCATCTTCATTGTCCATACAGAGGAGCTCATTTCGCCCCTAACTTGGTGTTTCCTTCACTTCATGGACTCCAGTGACCCTCACGTTTTATACTGTGTCATCACTCTATAGGCACATCCTGTTCCATGTCCCTGGAACACCCCAATTCTGATGTCAAACAATCCACTTCATGACCACACCCACCTAATCTACCAGCTTTCGGATTCCTTCATCCCTATTACACTTATTCTACAACTTCACTAGGCCCTCTAGATCCTCAATTACTTCTTTTTCTCCCAAACCGAGCCATCTCTGTCTTTACTCCCCTTTCTATCTCAATGGTCTATTATTTTAGTTGCTCTCTTGCTTCAAACCTCTCTGGCCCCTGTCTCCTTACAGTTCTGCAGCATTTGCCCAGTTAAACGGAAACAGTCTACTAGTTATCTGACCATTACCCTGTGACTACTGTACTACAGCCACCACCTAGTGGGCAGAGGGGAAATATGTCATACAATTTTATAGCCCTAAAATTTTGGGTTTATCACCATATGACCAATTAAAAATGTCATGAAGAGTCTGCTCTTGTCAGAATTTTCCAGAAATTCACTTGGACTAAAAATAAATTCATTAGGCAATGCTACTAGTCTCTTTGGAAGATCTGTATTAGCAGATACATGTGGAAAAAATAATGTGTTTAAAGTAAGCAGGCAGGCCTGACTAAAGGCCTAAAAGTAGAACAGACTCATTCTGACGACAGTTAACGAAGCTGAAAATCATGGTCCACATTTGAACCATGGTTTAAACAAACCCAAATGTGGAGATAAAAATGGAAACATTTAAGGGGGAAGTATTAAAATGCTATAAGAGGCACTGATAACCTTTCCACAGTGTAAATCTCTCTCTCTTTCCTAATTTCTTTCTGATTCATGCTCTGATCACCTGCACAACAGGTTCTATGTATATTTTACATACTAATCAATGCTCTTTCTAACATACATGTATAGAAGCTGACACAAGTGGGGAAAATGCAGAACTGCAAGTTAAATAACCAATCTTACCTCCCAGGCTCATCATCTGAAAGCCTTCCAAGCACTTTTAATTGTGCCTGTTCCTAGGCTACAAATCGTATAAAGAGCCATGAGAGCCAGTTTTACAGCAGCAGAGTAAAGGTAAGAGGGTGCTATCTTGGTCCCTTTCCCAATTATATAAACAAAGAAAAAGAAAAAGAAAAAGAAAAAGTAATAGACTTAGCTTTTTGCTTCTGACTCCAGACAGTATTAATTAGAATGTTAACCTCTACTAGTTTATTATGTAAAATGTTCCTCCTTGGAAAATTATACCCAAAGGAAACTGAACAGAAATTCTTTCATGGAACTCAGAGTAAATCACTGGTGACCATATTTAGAACCAGAGGAGCCCATTATTATAAGCTATTTATAGTTAATGAACTCTATAAAGACCTTTTCCCAACTGTGGTAGCTTTTGCCATGGCTTTCAATATTCTGTTTTCCAATTACAGGTTTGCTTTAAAAAGAATTATTCATACGACATAGTCTAAGTTGGCAGATTCTGTGAGATCATTTTCAACCCCTTGAAAATAAATTTTTAAAAAAATTACCAAACGACAGGAATTAAGTAGTGGCAAAGCAATTCCCTTCCCTTTTAATTCTTAAGAAACTGCCATTTCCAAGGAGCCTTGTAATCTGTATACTCTATTTCATAGTATGAGATTCTGTCTTAATTTCTAGACTTTCTTACAATTTCTGCACTTAAAAGAAAGCCTAAACTCTATTAAAATTCACATTTTATTGGCCTAGAAATCAACATAGTTAAGTCAACAGTTAAAGGCTACTATTCTATAGTTTACCACAACAAAGGCATATACTGCTCTTCATTAAGTCT
>NW_006431288.1:3965526-3984998 GCF_000325575.1 Pteropus alecto
AATATTAGCAAATGTGATCAATGCTGAGATTATTTAATGGTCAATCTGAATGAGTTGTTTTTTTTTTTAACTTGTATGCAAAATAAAGCTTCGTTATATAGCTTAGTATTTTTAAAATCTGCTAATTATCTGGCAACTACCAAAAGCTCACTGAATCTTAAATAACTCAACTCTAACCCAATTTTAAAGAAAAGAGATCTAGTGTAAACCAAAAATTAGGTATATCATTCAGCTGCCTGATATCAGAGGGAAAAGATTCACCTGGCGATATCTGGGTGTGAATCTATCAGAGTGCTGACAAACCGAAAGAACAGAGAGCCTTTCCATTTCACGAACTCTTCCTGTACAAAGAGAAACAACAGGGTTAAGGAGGCCTTTTAATATATAAACCTAAAATGTCATAAAACCAACTGTTAACTTTCTTTTAACATCACAACTGTCAGCTACTCAAGTCTGTGGCACATTAGCACATTTTGTTAGCACTCAATTCCCAACCATCTTGAAAGAACAAACCAGTTGTTAGTCACAAAGAGAAGTGAAGGAATATGTGGGTAGAACAGCATCAGACCTTCTACTGTATTAGGAAATGACTCACAGCACATGGCTTTAAAGGAAGAGTGTCACTGGTTCCTTCGTTAGGAACAAACATAATGTACGAAAAAATGAGTATATAGGACATCCTAGAATAGATGTACATCTTAGTTAAATGCCCTCTTTTCAAAGATCAAATATTATCCTCCTCTCATTATAGGTTAAACATACGCTCTCACTGTGAATAAAAGTATCTAACGCTCTGTGGAGCTTCACAGCTCACTAAGTAAGCCCGCTCACACACTAAACTATCCCACGGACTCTCAGAGCACTTCTATGAGACAACCAGGGAAACTACTACGATCCTCATTTTACAAATGAGAAAGTTATGTCTGAGAAAGACTGACCTGTTCAAAGGTAAGGAGATTGACAGAATTGAACAAAACCACACCTACTGGTCTACTGAGTGTGCTTTCTCTACGTGGTGTTTATTTGCAAAATGAAACTTTACACTGCTTCACAGGATATCTAAACAAACACCCAAAATAGATATCAGTAAGTAACAATATGTTTAAAAGGCTACACAGAACATTAGAAGAGTGATTCTTTTAAACCAGAGCTGAGGCTAATTATTTTTGGAATCTACTACAAAGTATCACACTTCACAGGCTACTCAAATATTTCCTTAAATCAGAAGCAATGTTGGAAGGAAAAAAATGACATACAAACCTGCAAGAGATTGGTAAGCAAGATGAGCGTTTGCTTTCGGATGAATGGATCTGAATCCTTCAGACACATGGAGATATTGGGAATGTACTTATCCACCATGACAGTGTACCGGATACAAAGATCACACATAACAATGACAACATTGTTGCGAACAGCCACATCATCGCACACCTCGAGCTCTCGCACAAGGGCTGGGATGCTCTTCTTTGCGAGATCCTCATGCTGTAAGCACAGCTTACCTGTCACAGAAGAGATTAGGATATCTTGCCTCTGTTCTATTCTACATTTTCTCCAGAGAGATCTTGCTATGGATTTTATGTAATCAAAGTTAAGACATCGTGTCAACAATCACAAAAAATCAAAGGTGGACAAACCCATATTAAATATTAGAAAGTTCAAAATAGCTTAAGGAAAAATATCTCCTCCCACCCTCTAGGGTTTTATGAGATATATACTATGAGATGTTCCTTCACAATAGTAAAATTATCTTCCTTTTAAAGTCAACAGTTGAATTGTGAAGTTGTCTACTTAACTGGAAAATTACCAATAAAACTAAGGAGGATCTGGAAATCTGAGCTAGGTAATTAGGAAAGAATGATCATCTTTCATTTATTTTATTTCTTTTTCATAAAGAAGAAAAGTTGTTGTTGAGTTTTGTTTGTGGGTTTTTTTTGTATTTCGCCTGGGAGATGTTTTGCTCTTATTTACAATTCTTAGATTAAAAAAAAAAAAACTATTATTACAAAAAACAGAACTTTATTCAACGTAAAATACACAATCACACTAAAGAAAAAAAACCAAATTACAATACAAAGGTCAGTGTCTTTGAGATTAACACTAATTTGAGTTCATTAAGAAATATGCTTAATAGCTCATCTAATAAACCATCTCCTTTTATAAACTGATCTGCAAATTTATTTTTTCATTCCCAGAACTCAGTGTAGTGCCTGGCATACAGTTCTTGATGAATAGACTTCATGGTGCTACATTATGAGCAATCACAGGAACAGGTATAATGATACCAAATTAACATAAAAAGCAAAAGCTCTCTACAGGAAGTATCTTGAGTCTGATCATCTTGGGCAGCTGTTAACCCAAAGCTTCTCATCAGCACTCTGGTACATCTGCAATTTTGGGTGCTCCAATTAGAACTGCCTCCAAAACTCTGGTACATCTGCAGATTTGGGTGCTCCAATTAGAACTGCCTCCAAAACTATAGTAAATAAATATAGGCTCAACAGTATACAATTCATTACTAAGGCTGGCTTATTTAAGACAAAAAGCTACACACAGAACTAGATTACACAAGCAGCACTCTCCCCACACATTATTCTTACCTACCCAAGGTAATGATGGCGTGTGCTCTAATCACAGAAGGTATGACAGAGCCTCTGACCTGGTGGAGAGGTTGAGAGGCTGGGGCTTCACTACTACCTTGAGAGGATGTTACTACAGAGAAAAGAAAAATAGTTATTTACAGTACTTCAGGGGCTATCCCAGCCTTAAGACAGCATGTGAAGAGGATAATTTTAAGTGCCTTACAATGATCTGCATCAGCAGAAGAAGCTACAATGGACTGAATCAGAAGGAAGGCTCGCTTCTCCACTCTGGCTGGACAGAGTTGGGATATATCTCCTAAGGTAAAAATGTACTTTACCTGCAAAGAAAATTGGTTTTGCAGTAAAAATAAGGCAAAAGAAAAACAAACTCTAGCTACATTAAAGACATGTCAATGAAGTACTTTTTTTGTCCCCTCAATTTAAAAGAAACTAAATTTTTTTCATAACAATACAGTCACTATTTAATAAAATTCATACAAACTTAAGATGACCAGATGATTCTATCACCTACATCTAGATAACTTTTGCAAATAAAAGGGGATGCTATTAATAATTATGCTGTGATAACAGGAGTAAATCATGATTATAGTGGATAAAAGAGGATATAGAATTATCTACTTATATCTACTAGCTGAAGGTACTATTGTTTTTGTGTATAACTTTCTTTTCAAAGTATTTATACTTATATGACTTAATGTTTGTTTTTTTATACACCTATCAATCACATTATTTTGAAGTTTGCAATTATTACAATATTTGGTATTTGATATATACAATAAATATGGTTAATGACTACATAAGTATGTTAAAAACTATGGATGTCATCATGACTTATTGCATCATTCCACTATTAAAGAACATTTATGTTGTATCTAATCCTTTGCTGTTGTTTGCATTAGCGCTAATGAAACCCTTTGTATACCTTTGGATAAGTTCTACTTTGCCTAGAAGTGAAATCCAGGATCAAAGGGCATATAAACTGTTGTATATTTTAAAACATGTTTCCAAATTGTCCTCCAGATTAGTTTTACTATTTAGACTCCCACCAAAAACTTGCAAGTACTGCTTTCTCACAGCTACCACTACTGTGTTTATCAAGGCCAAAAAGCTTAATGGTTAGGTAATACTGTTTTGCTTTTTAATCCCAAAAATGCAGGGGTGATGCTAAATAGTAAAATGTAAAATAAAGGCTTATTTATAGTAAGAAGGGCAATAATACATGTATGTATGTTTTAAAAATCCTAAACATACTATATCTGTTAGTGGGTTAAAGGAATATTTAAATTCTACTTAGAGTGACGTAAACAATTAGGGCAAAACTTCTCCATATATATTTTGACTGAAGAGTAGATGTGGGTGACATATTTAACAGTGAAAAAAAAATCTTAGGGGGAAATATCATGACAAACATAGATTGGGCAGTGACTGCCCAGGCAAATTAGAAGAGCAAGACCCTCTAGTGACCATTCTACACATATTGGCCCTCTGACCTAAAACACTCGGATTCTGATTGATGATATTTTTTTATTACTGAACTACATGCATATTAATAGCTTGAGCACAAATGGTCCTCCCTTCTAACAAATCTCAACATGGTTCTCCATCACTAGGATAAGTGCCAGGTGGTAAAGCAGGAACTGAACAAGGAGAGGTGCTCTACTAATTTTCAAATACATGATGGAAATGGACAATTGTGGTTAAATAATGGCCTGTGTACTAAAAGGCATCAAAAAACAACTCATTATTTTCTTTATTGAAAAGTGTCAGATGTTGGAATCAGAATTACCACAACATATTTTGTTGACAGCCAGCCGCTGGAATGAAAACATGGATTCCACATTTATTAGCTCACAAGAATCTCTGGCGCTAACACAATTTCTAAAGCAAGGATGTCATGTCACACAATCTTGCTGCTCCAAAGTCATTTGTGTTTTTAATTTTCAAATATCTCATTTTATTCTAGATGGGACTTTAGAACTGCTCAGGATTATTCCTTAGTTCTATAGTCTGATATTCAAACAGCTCAGCAGACACATTATAATTTTAAAAAATCAAATAAAACAATCAGAAGAACAAATAGTACACTTGTTTTATTTTCTCACCTTATTATTCCCAAGCCTAACTCTACCAAGCCCACAACACATACTATTTTCCCTGTTAGATCAGGTATCTCATAGGCTCTAGCTGGAGGAAGGGTATACCATCACGTTTTCTCCCCCAGATAATAAGTACACGAGAAAAAAAAAAAATGAATAAATAATCAATTTAAAAAATAATAATTCTAAGTAAAGAATAAACTCTAGGCTAGGAAAATCCTTTTCTTGCTAATAATATTAGAAATGCACATTACAAAGATATTTTTTTTAAAAAACCCAACTCATGTAAAGGAAGAGAAAAGAATAATTAAGTAGTTACTTACCAACAGGGCTTCATCCATTTTCCCAGCTCCATCTTCCTTCAGAACGATGTTGGACAGGCAGTGCACACAGGTGGAGAGGACATCCCCACACACCTGTTTCAGTAATTCCTATGGCAAGTCAAAAATCATCTCTGAAGGATCCCATACATCTATCAGACTACTCAGGAAACAATTTTCTCAAGAAACTCTATGATCATCAAATGCATAAACCATAAACCATGAAAAACCCAGCCATCATGGTTTGTATCTTTGCTCTTTAAGCAATCTGGCAATTGGCTAAGTGGAATTTACAAATATATATGTTTGTGCGTGTATATATATGACTTATGACCCAGACTGCCCACATTTGTGTGTGTGTGTGTGTGTGTGTGTGTGCGCGCGCGTGTGCGCGTGCGTGCGTGCGTGTGTGTGTTTTGACAAGAATAATTCATAAATGGTGTTCTTTCATTATGAGCTTCTATAATAGCAGAGCTCCTCCAATAATAAAAACATTGCCACTCTTCTGGCATATGTAGATGGTGAATAAACTACTGTAATGAATAGTATATTTTAAAAACAGAATAAAAAAGAACCGTTGTTATTCTTCTGAAATTTATTAATTAGAGACAGTTTTCAGTGTCTCTTATTAGTTAAAATAACCTCAAGGGTCACCACCTCTAGCCCACAACATCTAACTACTTATATGACAAGTAAGGGAGCTTGGTCACATTCTACAACTCTTTGACTTCAATTTCTCTAGGAGGCCATCCCAAAATACCCAGGATGACCTGGGATGTAATGCTGTCCAAGAGAGCTTTCGGAATCCATGTGCTCTATCCTGATGAGAACACGAAGACTAATTTGTCTGAGACCTCAAGCCTCAGAACTTAGCAGGGTAGTAAGTCTAATAACTTCTGGAATCACAGAATCTGGGAGAACAGTCAAGGCCATGCAATCTTGGGATTCTCTCCATACAGGGACCAACATCAAGATGTCTGGCTTCTCCATGAACACCAATGACCAGAGAGATGTGTTCTGAGGCAAGTCTCTCATTTTAGGCAGACCTCAGTATGGTTTTCTTTCAGTTGGCCAAAATTTATCTCCTCAAAATTCCACCCAATGGTCCACATTGGTTCTCTCTGATAACAAATTAACCCAATTCTTCTTTCTTTTGAAAGTCCTTCATATATCTGAATTTAGCTAGGCAGCTAAATTCTTCCTCTCTCCAGCTAAACACCCCAGGAACTTTAGCTGCTCCTTACACAACGTGCTTGTAATCCCATCTAATTGCTTTCCTATGAATGTATTCAGTTTTACCAACATTTCTTGAATTATAGGACATGTCAACTTAGATTTAACCAGTATGAAGAGCAGGAACTCATCACCCTTTATTCTAGATACTATTTCTATTAATATAGTCCAAGATCTCATAGATTTTTTTCAATAATAGCCACAAACACTATTAACTCATATGAAGCTTACAGATAGCAAAAATGCCCAGACCTCAGTCTTTTCATATATACCACTGTTGAGCTATATCCTGATTGCCTATAATTTGTTTTTCTCAGTAAAATATGGAATGTTCACTACAAAGAAAAGAAAGAGATGTTATGGGGAAACAAACATGTCATATGGATTTAAAACAGCCTAAGAAGATACTGGAAAATCTCAGAGCCTTAGTCCACCGTCTACCACCAAGAGAGGTGGTGTTGGCAGAGCTAAACCTTGGCGCTTTTTCTAACATAGTAATAAGTTCTACCTCTCATCTATTTCTCAGTTTCTAAATTTGAAGACAACTCTGTCTTCCTCACAGACTTTAACAATGATATAACTCACTGTTACTATGACTGTGGGCCATTAGCAACAATGACTTATGACCCAGACTGCCCACAGCATAGACCATTCTTCTTCCAGCCAAGGCTGCTGAACAAAACACTGGGAAGGGATTCAGTGCCCTTAGTTCTAGGCATAGCTCTGCCATTAATAAGCTGTGTGCCACTGAAACTTGCAAGATCACAGTTTCATAATCTTGCCATATCAATTTTTCCCCATTTTTTCCTATATCATTCTTTCCTCATTAACAGCTTTTTATTTTGTTTTGTCTTTATCTGTTTTCTGCTATTCAAATATGTTCCCTACGTAGGAAATGTTCCTTATTTTAAAAGTTTTCATACACTTCCTTGGATCCAAAGATGAACGGTTAGAAAAATCAAATAAAGCAAGTATCCCTTTCACCAAAAAGTGCCAAAAGGTACACACTAGAAAAGCCAGATGTTGTTTACATGAAAAGAGCTGGGTGTTTTTACTTAAGTAAATTTCAACCTGTTTTAAATCCTAAGCAAAAAAAGTTATATTATTACATCTGTTACTACAAATAGAAAATGCCATGTATCAAAGAAGGACTTTCTTTATGGAACTTACACAAGTAAAGGAAGCATAGGAAGGTAGCTTTGCAGCTCAGATGAAGCAATAATTCTTTTTATTCTGGAAAATTTAAATATATTCTGGCAATTATTTAAATTAATTTTTGACTTCCGGAATTATTAACACCCAGTCCTAAAATTTTTTCGTCATGATTAGCACTGCCTAGGAGTACATTTCGTGATAAAAACAGAACATATAGTAATAAAATAATTTATTAGAGATACTGATATGGATTCCTTTTAGGGAGTCAAAGTAACTCTCTATCTCACATAAAATATTGGTTTGGACTTGTGTTAATTCATCCACATAAAACATTAGCTCTAGGCTCTGGGCAGCTCTGTGGACAAGATATAGCAAGAGATGTTTAAGTAATATAACCTTCTCATAACAGGATAAGCATTTTCCAGGATTATGACTTATCAAAGGATTAGAAATCTTCTGGTCTAGAAGGAACCCCGATTAGGTGGAAAATCATCTATTAAGCATTCCTGAAATGGGAGGGGATGTGAAGGAGGAGGCTATACAAAGTTATCACAAGCACCTAGGCTACAGCTTATTAAGAGATAACCTTGCAGAGTTCTCATTGTACATAGAACCAAGGTGGTGACTTTATAAGAGAACTGTATGTCTTCAGCAAGAAAGATCTTCTTAGGGAATGTCAACTGCTTGTTACATTTTTCCCTTTTTTTATATTAATAGCTTTTGAGGACTACCCATCCTTAAAGGTTCGCCATAGAAAAAACTCCTCAAACTCCTCAAACTTCAGAATAGAGTAATACATCTACTAATTACAAATAAATACAAACATTTATTTATAGGAGAATTTGTAGCATACCTGTTCCTCTACAGGTGTCTCTGCAGATGCTCTACAGAGTCTTTGCAAAGTATCAACAGCTGAGCTGATCAAATCTAGAGACCACTGGAATCCATTTAGCTTACATTTGACAACATCTAAAAAAGAAGTCAAAACCCTTGATGTTTAACTGCTTAAATATATAAGGTGAGAGGCAATGCCTTTTCAAGATTCTCCAGTAGACACTCACCAGTCACCTTGTCTCGGGTGCTCTTAGGAAGATGCTTTGCAATATGCCCAATAACACACAGAATATGTCCTAAGGTGTCTGAATTGGGATTCTGTTGACTAAGGGCAGAAAAAATATCAGTATAGAACCAAAGTAAACATTACTACTAACAAAATACTTTTCTTCTGGATAGCATGTTTTGGGAGTCAAGCTGTAGGAGCATCGAGGCACTTAAAGTACTTAGACAAAGAGTAAACTGAAAGCTTTGTTTTTAAATCTGAATTTAAAGGAAAGATCTCTGTATAAGAATAAAATAGCATGCTTACTTAAGACATGAGCTTTATTTCCAAAAACCTTTAGTGTATCATTAGTAGCTAAATTATAAGCATGCAAACCTGCTGATTTTCTCCCATGACTCTATTACTTTGGTGTAGTCCAGCTTGGGTGACGAGCAAGCAATCTTGGAGAGCAGCATCCAGGCTGGTGCAGAATGTTCCGTGCCAGTGTGGGATATCATATTGTTTATAAAAGTAGATGAGAATTTATCTTTCTTGGACCAGATATGAAAAGCCTTATTTAAATAGCGGCTGGGAAAAAAGGTGAGAAAGAAGAATTGTAACTATAAATACACCAAACTGTTGAGATCAGCCCCTTCAGTAAAAAGGTATCAACTTTTGCTGTTCCAGGATTCCTCTGCCACATTTAACATCCACACAGAGGTTCCTAGCTACTGGCACATTTGATACCACACTAGGTATCTTTTATTATACAGAACAAGGAATTTTTTTTTTCTGCTGTCAAATTATTTTTAAAGCAAAGAATAAAATTTAATAATTCATTTGAGAATCTTTTCATCCTTATCATCTCCAAAAGTTTTATACAACCATATGGGTTATGTTACAGATAACAAATGCAATCAGAGTTTATGGGGTTTTAGTGACAAAAAATGTAGACACTATCCTTTCCTCAATGGAAGGATTGGAGAGAAATGATAGCCTAGCATTTAAATAAAGTGATATTAAATGAGCTAAAATTTGCTATGACCTGCCAATGCCACTCAAAAATACATATTTCAAACCTTTTTAAAATAAAACAAAAAATGCTTCTGATATTTTAATCTAAAGTTTGGGCTATGTCATTGTTTTTAAATCATTTTTTATTTTCCTTCTTCCCATAGCAGTGAATGGTATCATATGACTAATGAGACAAATGCAAAATTATATATTTAAGCGAAGAGAGAAAAACACTCCTTTCCCCAATTAATTTTTCTTAAGACTGCTAGGAAAACACACACACACACACACACACACACACACACACACACACTACACATGAATTAACAAGACTTTCTCATTAAATGAAAACAAAAAAGAAATTCTCAAAGTATGCATAAAGCAACCATAAAAAATTAACATATTTACCTACAATAAGCATGTGCATATAAATGTATGGTTTTAATAAATTAGTTATTGATTAAAAACCTAACTGTATATATCGAGAGTTTTACTGCAGATAGCTCACAACATACTTTTTATCTGATGACTGTCCAAAAACAAGATATATGCAATCAACAAATATTTTAAAGTTCATTAACAAGAATCACACAAAATAGTAAATGACGTTTACTACAGGAAGCCAACAGAATGGGAAAAAAATCCTCTGAACTTCCAGTTTTGAAATCTCATATTTGGCTTTTCTCTGACAACTCATACTCCTCTACATCAGTTGGCAGCTCCCAAAGGCCTCCCAACTAGATCCTCAATTAGCCCTGCAGTGGATCACAAGCCATTCCTTAACAAGTCAGAATGTGATTCAACAAATACTAACCTGGTTCTCCTGAAAATCACCCTTGAAAGCACCATTGACCTCTATCCTAATTCAGAACCTATGGACATTCTTCAGTCCCCATTTTACATGACCTCTACTAGACATTACTGACCACTAGTTTTGCCCTTAAACTTTGGTCTACCTACTTGATCTCTTTTCCCTTCACTAATTCCTTTTCTTCTACTCACTTTAATTGCAGATTTTGAAAAGCTCTATTCTTAGTCCTCTTCTCTTATCTACAATGTAACCCTGGGTGACCTTATTCACTACCAAGAGCTCTCCATACAGACCTGCTAGAAAGCATCATAAGCACACATTTATAACTGGACTTCCATCTCCAGCCCTCCCTCCATTTCCTAACTGGCTCTATCTCTTGATTTCTGTACCTCAGTCAATGGCAATCCCACTGACCAGTCATTTTAGTTATAATTCTTGGAGTCTTCAGGCTTCTAAGTCTTTGCACTGCTGTTTCCTACCTGGAAACCCTCACTATCTTGGCTGCCTGGTTATGTATTCCACCATGCCACCATCTCTAGGAAACCATCCTAAGCTAAACCACACACACACATGCACACACACACGCACGCACGTGCACACACACCACAAAATGCTACATGCCCTCCCTCTTTGCTCCTATAACTCAAATTTTACTAAAATTGTGAATTTGTCTCTTTCTACTATACTGTGAGCAACATGAGTAGAGAAGTGCAGATTTCCTTCAACCTTCAAACCAAATCTTCACCAACTCTACACTTCCACTTGTGAAACAGCTCTGAATATATCCCATTCTCTCCACTTCCATTGCCTTCACCTTGATTCAGGCCCTTATTATCTTTAACTTCATTGAGTGGTAGCCTGTTTTCTCAGACTCTACTTCTGTCTCTTGGTCACCAACCACAAGCCCATTTACTATACTTCCTAAAATATAAAATCCTATATTACTCCTCTATTGTAAAATTCATCAATGGTCTCCTCACCCCACCTGCTCACTCTGTTTTCTATCTAAAGCCAAACTTCTTAGCATGCAATATTACAACTCTCCAGTATCTGGGCTATGCTTACCTCTCCAGTTTCATTTTATGCACAGTCCAACAAATACTGTTACCCTAGTGATACTGAAATCCTGTGCCTCCTCCACAGTACACACGACTTTATGTATTGCTTTGCACTGGCCGTTTCTTCCTTTTGCCCCCTTATTAACCTTCAAGATTGAACTCAAAGGTTGTCTATTCTGTGGAGTCTCTCTTCCTGAAACTTTGATATTCTAGTTACTTCCAATTTATTAAAGAACTTATCACAAGATTTTGTTTATAAATATTTATAGAACTCTATTGCACTAGGCCTTGCTGTTCTCAATAATCCTTTTTTTTTTTTTTCCCCAAAAAGTAGCACTCACACTTTTTCATGTAAGGGCCCTTTTAAATTCTTAAATATTACTGACCACCTTGATGTTCTTTTGTTTATGTGGGTTATATCTATCAATATTTGCCATGCTAGAAATTAAAACTGAGAAATTTAAAAATGTTTCTCTATTAATTTATCTAAAAATAACAATAAGCCAATTATATGTTAACATAAATAATGCATTATTTTACAAAGAATAACTATCTCAAAACAAAATAACTTGGTCAGAAGAATGGTATTGTTTATACTTTTGTAAATCTCTTTAAGATCTGGCTTAAACAGAAGACAAGTAGATTCTCATTTCTGCCTCTGGCAGTACCTATTAAATAAAAACATACTTGACAATACTGTTCCAAGATATAATACCCAACAGATACACATGTACATATGTACCAAAAGATATGTATAGAAATATTCAGAGCAGCATTATATGTTATAATAAAAAACTTGAAACAACACAATTATTTATCGACAGTAGAATGAATAAATGAATCGTGGCTTATTCATAAATGTCATATACATGCAGCAATGAAAGGGAATGAGCTATATAGCTACACATAATAACTTGAATGACTCTTATATTACATTGAGTGGAAGGAGTCGGACATGCAAAAAATGCATACCAAATAATGTCATTTATATGAAGTTAAAGAATACAGAAAACTAATATGTGGTGTCAAAATCACAGTAGGGAAAAACCTTTGAGGAGGGAAAGACAGTGATTGGCAGGGAATGTGAAGGTACTTCTTGGACGTGGCAATGTTCTACTTCTTGACCAGGATGGTGGTTACATGCATATATTTTCTTTTTGATATTTACTGACCTTATAGTTTGTATACTTTTCTATCCATGTTATATTTCAATATAAAAGTTAAAAAAAAAAAAAAAGAAAAAGAAATGAATAAACCATCCAATGGCTTCTCATGAGCTCTAGCAGGACTCTCCTGCTTTTTTTGTGAAGAATAGCTACTACCTTTCACTACTCTGAGGCTTTAATATGTTAGGTCGTGCATAGTGATATATCCTTAAGAAAAGCAAAAAAGTAGCTGATTCTATTGCTGGCTAAATTCTCTTCTCTTCTAGGGTTTCAGCATATAGCTAGTAATGAGAAAATATTTAATGAATGAACGCATTTTTTGTCAGAGTTTTAATACCAAACTTACATGATCTTAAGAGATCATGTAATCCAACAAGCTGTTCTTAAAATGAGGGTGATTTGCCAGGGCCACAGAACAATATTTTATGATAGTAAATCTATAATTCTTTCTATTGTATAATTCCTCCATAACTACATGTAAACAAATAGAGAAGAGTTTCTTATATAATTAAAAAAAAAGAGAAAAAGAAAAGGCAGTCTAAGTGGCACAAACACGAACTAACTGTAAGATTACTGAAGAACCGATTAAAGTTTCATTACAGGTGCTAACTCCTCACTACAATGTTCACTGTACAGCTCAAGTAAGGTTATCAAATGCAAAAGAAATTCTACAGTTTTATTAAGTCTACCAATCCAATAAAGTGTTAGAAAAAGTTTAACTTGTAAAAACTAGAATGCTATCTTTCAAAATAACTAGTATGGGGAAAAGGTAATATTAATATAACATACCATCAATGCTTTCTATTACATATGTATTAAGATATCAATTGATAACTGGAGAACACTCAGAAAAAAGCAAAAGTTATCAAAGGCCTCACAAAAAACAGTCACCATAAAAATGCTAAGAGATTTGAATTAGGTCAAGAAAAACAGACCAAAATTGAGTCTTCATATATACCAAGAAATTTAGAAAACTGATTTTCCAAGATCAATTCAGAAATTCATTAATAAAAACTCTTCTACCCTTCTATAAGGTAAACAAGTCATATAATTAACATACCTCAATTCCTGGCTTTCTGTACTGAGGAGAGCAAGAAGTGCCCAAGCTAGTACCTGGCTGTCATCTCCACTATGAAATTTGTTGTAATGTTTAATGTTCTGCAACAGGAGCTGGTCAAGGCATTCCAGGGCCTTTTCCTGCACGGTGCTCTCACAGTCCATTACCACTGGGATGATCCCCATCAGCCAGGCTTTCTGTATCTGGACACATCTAGGGTGAGCCTTGGGAGTTAAAATTGTGAAGTCATAAAGAAGTCCAATGCTATTAGAAGTCTAAATACAAATCAGTGAAGTTGTCATCAACATTTTGAGACATGTAAAAGTAGTCACACACACAATTACAAGCAGACTATAAAAGAAAAAAAAATTCAAAATATACAAGAAAACAAAGTTCAATTTCCAATTACTGCAAATTAGTGCATATCGAAATTTTAAACTTATAAAGTTATTATTTTATTATTAGTAGTAAATCAGAACTTTTTGGTAATTCAGGATCAAGAGCAAATAAATATTTATCTCAAGGAGCAATTAGAATAAATTCTGCCAGAGAAAGTCAAAATATGCATTACTTAATGCCTTCTATAACGAAACAAAGAAATAAACACATTTTAAAAATTCTTCAAAAGCATATATCTGGCAGAAGTAAATTATATCTAGGATTAGTGGTTCTGTTCTCTTGGCAATATCATCTATATAGGTCTTAATGAATAAAAATTAATCTAGGCCTTTGGCCTAACCAAATTAATTTTAAAATTCATATTTCTATGTGAGATTTGAGCTGCAGTCAAGAAAGGCGAACCATTAGCATTCTCTAGCATTAGTTCATAATTATATTTAATAAGAAATATAATCTATCATATGTAATTAAAAGATACTTCTTTTCTCTTAAACTATATAATCCTACAGTAGACTTGGTAGAGTTTCTAATGATCAACTTAATATTTAGAACAGGTAATTATTATGCTGAATTATTTTTAATGTAAAACACCATGCATTACATACATAATGCCTTGCCCCTCACCATAAGCAGTTCAGTGAGAGATTGTAAGGCCTGCTTCCGGACAGATACTGCAGGGTCCCGACACTGGTCCTGCAGAATTGACAGCTCTTCTTTCATACCAGAGATGCTGCAGTGCTTCAAAATACTCACTAATACCTAGAAGGTGCATATGCAACATGAAGTCATGACTTATGCATAGTATAAATGCAAAAAGACAAACTATAGACAAAATACTTCTTCAAGGTCAAGGAAGCATTCCTCCTCCCAGAAACATTCTACCCTTTAGAATCTGAGGAAAGCTAAAGCCTCTTTCCTGAGAAAATTTGACATACATTTTCTATAAACAAGTATTTACAATTTCAGGAGTTTCATGAACCCTGTCAAAATCTGTTCATGGTCCCCAGGCTAAGAATCCCTACTCTAAAAAAGGAAATTTAAGATATAAATTTGTGATTCTTAAAAGCCAGCAACCCAGAAGGAAAGCTTAAAAATAGATAATCCTTCAGTTCATCTGTGTAACTTAGATATAACAGGATCAAGGTGAATTAATGTTAAGTGAAAAACAAGGTAAGTAATAAATATGGCTAAAGGGTTTTTAAAATACTCTCTTGTATTTCCAAGTTTTTAGTGCTTAAAAGGAGCACATTAAAGAATGCCTAGAAAAAACTCACACCTGGAGTGCAGACTTCCTCACGTTGGTCTTCTCATCCCTGATCCTCTTTTTCAGCATTGCCATGACACATCTTTCTGTTACAGAAATGCCCCAGAGTCATTAGTCTGAGAAAGACTACACAGTACCTGACATCTCATCACACAATACCAAGGAAAATACTCTCATCTAAAGGATTGACTAATTAGCTTGTTTTAAATCCTAAGAAATCAGAGTATAAAATGATGTAAAAATAGAAGAACATTCAAATAATTAGATATTCATAACAATGCAAAAGGTAGAGTTATAATGTTAAAAGAAGGCATAAATCCTGGAATATTAAAAATTCAGTTTTAAATCCTGGTCCCATGTCTAAAATTTTGAATGAATTATTCAGATGTGCTATTTTGTTTAGCTACAAATGAGAATACCTAAACCATACATTTTTTTAAAGACTAAATAAAATAATACAAATATATAACAGCAGCTTTAAAACTTTTCAATTACAGGCCCCTTTACACTATTAAAAATTAGCAAAGACTCCTAAGATCTTTTTAAAATGTGACTTATAGGTTTTAATCTAAATTGAAATTTAAACTGAGAATTGTAAAAAGATTTAATAATTGATTTTTAAAAAGACGTTACTATAAGCAGTATTAGTTTTTAACATTTTCTAAAACAAAAAAAATTAGTGAAAAGAATGGCATCATTTTACATTTTTGCAAACTCTTTAATGTCTGGCTTAATAAAAGACAACTATATTCTCATTTCTGCTTTGCCTGAAATCTGTCACAATTTTATTTCATGGGATCTCTGGAAAACTTCAATTTACACTTATGAGAAAATCGGGTTGCAGAAGGTAAATGATGTCTTAATATTATTATAAAAACAGTATTAATTTCAAAGACCTGTTGAAGGTGGCTTAGGGACTCTAAAACACTTTGACAACTGCTGATCTACAAGAAAGCAAGTTAAAAAATGAATTAGGGAATGGAAAACAATAGAGAAAACAGATGAAATTAAAAAGTAGCTTCCTTGAAAGAAAACAAAATTAATAAAACCTTTAGCTAGACTGACTAAGAAAATAAGAGAGAAGATTCAAATTACTAAAATCATGAATGGACAAGGGAACATTACTACCAAACTTACAGAAATTTAAAAAAAAATTGTAAAAGAACACTATGAACAATTTTTTGTTAACAAATTAAGTAACCTAGATGAAACAAATTTCTACAAATATATAAACTACAGAAACTGACTCAAGAAGAAACAGAAAGTCTGAATACACCTATAAGTAAATACATTAAATTAGTAATCAAAAATCTTTCCAATGTGCACAAAAGCCCACGCTTTACTGACAAATTCTACCAAATGTTGAAACAAAAATTAACATCAATCTATATACACATATATGTGCCCATCCTACTGCTCCTTAAGAGACGAAATTATCTTTCATTAAGGTCTATATCCACAATGCCTAACATAGGTTAGGAGGGACAAGGTAAGTTTATAGAATAAACTAATAAAGTGAATTATATAATTGATCCTCTATACACATATTCTCTTTTTTTCCTCTCTTATCTATTTATCCATCTTTTAAGATCACTTATCTAAACATTAATCCTACAGACTCTGACAACAGCTCTCTGTGAAAGATAGGAAAGGTGTTAGGATTAGACAGTGACAATTAGGGAGTTTGTTGACTTCCATGTCTTAGGTTTTGCAGCTATTTAGTAATAGAATTGCACAAGAATTCAGACTACCTCTAATTTCTAATATGACATGGTGGAAAAAGTAATGAGAATGAAAAATAAGAACAAGATTGGGTACCATAGTATTTGCTCATCAATTCCCCGCATTTTGTGATGACTTTTCTCCAAATATAAAATTAATCTCTACTGCACTTTCCGTCGTAACTGGTGCTTTATTGGTTGGTAATTCCAAGAGTTCACAACAAATGACTTTAATAAGGAAATGAAATATTTGCTAATATTCTCATATAAGTGTTACAGAAATACTAGGGTTCAGTATACGATAAATGGTATGTAGCTTATTCTTTATCTTAAGATGAAATATAGAATAGTGCAAGGACATCAATTAAAGATATAATAGAAATTACTCCGCTTTTAAGGAAAAAAAGAGTTGTTCCAACGCTTAAGGGTCAATTATTCAGAAAAAAATCCCAGTTTTTTAGACTCTACTTACGGTTGTCTGAAACCCAATAGTTATTACTCATCTGATTGCGATAAAATCTGACATACCCCTAGATCCAACTGTGTCACCACCGCTGTCTGTATTGATCAACCCTGAGCCTCCTGAAGGATTAAGTGTCTGCTTCTGACAGGAAAAGGCTTAAAAATAATAAATAAAAAAGGCTCAGTCATTAAGGTAAAAATTTGTTACACCTTTTAGTAATATAAGCATGGCATATTAAACATTTAAGTCATCACATAACTACTGAAATAAAGTTCAATTTCTTCGATGAAGAAAAAAGTGCTATATTAAAATAGGTAAATATGGAGACAGAAAAACATTTCAAATATCTGGCAAATCCTTTAAAAAAAAAAAAAGACAATTACTCAATATTTAAAAATATATTGACCTATTACCTGATGAATTTCTCAGTGAAGTACCAGAGTGGCTCTCTATTCCCGAAATTGTAGAATCTAAAAATAAACAGATAGATAAGAGGGGAAAAAAGTCATAATATCATATACCTGAGTAAATATTCAGAGGAAGAAAAATCAAGATAATTTGGCCTAAAGGGAAGATAGGTTCTAAACTGCTGACAATTAATAATGTTCTCCTTGGGCATGCATTTGAAATTGTATTTGAAATGCATTGTTGGGTATCAGGCTCAATACGGCCAATACACAGCAATGCAAAGTAATAGTGAAGGCAGCCAACAATCTCACCTCTAAAACATGAATGTGTGAAATACTTAAAAAGGCCTCTGAAATGTATCTTGTTTGTCTAAAAACTTATTCAACAATAAAACATACTGAAATAAGTTTATGAGGGTAAAAGTACATCATATCACTATTATTTTTGTCACAATAAAGAATGATTCCCTGTAGTCCAATTGCTTGACAAGCATAAGAACAGGCCCATTACTCGACAGTCACTACACTTACTGTTAATGAGAAATTCCAGTATGCTCTCTGATGAGGTGGTAACAGACAACTCCAGGCAATGTGCAAAACTGGACAATGCCTTGCTGCGGACAGTTGGTGCCTTGTCTAAACAACGGTCAAACATAATGTCCTGTACCAAGAACTTATGCTTTAAGAATTTCTGATGATCCAAAGAGACAGTGTTATCCGCCTCTCTTTCTGGCATTTCCAACAGAGCTAAGGCAACATCAAGAGTAAAAACCCTGTGTGGTATCTGGTAAAGCAAAATGACAAGAATCTCCATCAGACAGGAATAAAAAACAAAGGGTCCCATATGTATTCATATCTGGCTGTCATTAGAAGGTTGCAGAACAAGGAACAAAGATTTTATGCACATGTATCTCCTACCTTGGAACTTCGTGAATATTTGTAAAGCCAGGCAATGAACATAGCATATTCCCCACAAGGAAGTTTGCTGAGCAGGTGGACCAGAGACTGAGCTGCATAGGTCCGATACTCTGATTTATCTACCACCTGAAACACAGAAGGTGAGAAGCTACAGAGCCAATTTCCACCTGGACAACTGAAACATGCTGTAATATAAACAGAAAATTAGTGAATGTAACTATAACTAGTTCAGTGATCTTTAGTGTTATAGAAATAACTAACAAATTTTAGGTTTTAGACCCATCTGGAAACTAACCTGTAAGAAATTTATAAGCCCTCTCCTCAGAAATACAAATTTAGCCTATAATTGCAAAAAGTTTATTGGCCCCTAGGATCCGTAGAGTTCTAATTAAGAATCATCTGTCCAAACTATTATAAAAATTTAAGAGATAATCATTGAAATTTGAACATGAAGTGGGTATTCGGTGATATTAAGGAATTACTATGTTTTTTAGATGTGTTAATATTTTGTGGTGATGTTTTTAAAGAGTTCTTATCCTTTAGAGATACATATCAATATTTATATATAAAAGAATATGATAAAATTTGCTTTAAAAAAGAATCCAGTGTGCTTAAGTATTAGAGGAATTATACCTTTTAGGGGTATAAGTGACACAAAATTGTTGAAGATGGGTCTCATCATCCTATTCTCTCTATTTCTTTATCTATTTGAGAATTCCAGAGTGAAAAGGTTTTTTATTCCCAAAAAAAT
>NW_006431288.1:3985163-4006233 GCF_000325575.1 Pteropus alecto
GGAAACATCTAGGGAATATATTAAATAAAACTGTGTTTGGTAATGATACAGACTCATTCCCAAGAACAAAAACACACAGACATACACACATAATGTACTTTCATGTAGATAATGTACATCATGTACATTATGAACTTTTATTACTATTTATTGTTATTATTAAAGCAAATGGTACCTTGGCACAGATGTGTTGGAGTAAGATACGAAGAACTGGAAATATATTTTCCTTTAGTTCATCCACAAGAGAGCTATTAAAAAAGAAAAGCACATCCACTGTTTATAATACACCTATAATTACAATAAAAGTCATTTTCCTTGACTCTTCTCAAAAGCCACTATACCTATGTTTTAGAAATCCCGAATATTAAAAACAATCTACTCCCACGTTGCAAGCATTGTTTCAGTGAATAAAGACATAAAGTGTCATATCAGAAAACTATTCTGCACTTCCCGTGTGTAGTTTCAGAGAGCTATTGCCAAGAAGACAGCTACAGCCAGGGAGAAGCAAATGTGTAATCTTCACATGATTCTTTTGACTACTCACTAAATTTCATATTAAGACTCTAAAATATATCATTTTGGGGTAAATAAAAGACTAAGACACAGTAACACCTCATGGTAGCTCGGTGAAAGGGTACTACTTTGATGCATTTGCAATAGTACCTTGCCAAACTTTAAGTCAAGAAGAAATTATTTTAATGGCCGATCTGACCCATTTTTAGTGTTGTTTATTTGTCCCATTATATGAATACTACTGCAACTGGACATCATGAACTCTGATGAAAAACTAAAGTGAGTGTTTCCACTTAAAACATTTTAGTTATTTAATGTTTTAAAAAAATCCTTAGCAAGAGACATTTGCTCAATGATCAGAGGACAGTCTATACCTGGATTCCACCATCTTCAAATGTCCAACCTATTACATACTGTGTATAACTGCAAGCATGTACATACTCTCATATACATACTGACCACTTTTTTTCCACCACCTCCACATTGCATGCCAAATATTCAATAAAGAGGGGGGCGGGGAGAAAAAAAGCCAATGACAGCAAATGTCTTTCCCAATAAAGCTAAAAGATGGAGCTTTTTAGGTGAAGCTAAGTGACTCATAAGGGAAAAATTACTCTATTGATTATTGCTAAAGAAGTAAAAGTCGAATTAATTCTTTCCTCAAGGAAGTAATTTCTGTGGGAGGAAGGGAATAGAAAAGTAAGAATAAATAAGGAAAAAGTAGCAAGAAACAAACGGAAAGCGACTCAGAGAAGAGAGAAATAAAAAAAAGAACAGGAGGAGGCAGAGTTGTTGGAGTAGTGAACACTGAAGCAGAGGACAATGATAAAACAGAGAAACAACTGTCATTACCCAGAGGCTGACCTTACAGGCTGGAGGAAATCAGGCTGGAGGCCAATGCTGGCCCATTAACTATAGATTCCTTATCCCTTCAATAAGGCCCCAATGCAGACACTCAGGCCACATGAACCAGATGAGCTATGAAGTGCTTTATTTTGACCCCCCAAAACACAAACGGGCCAGAAATTTGTTAAGTTTCTACAGGTGTCAGAAATCTTGGTTAGCACAGGGCCCAGAAGACTAAGGGTAATGACAGAGTAAAAATCCAAGTTGTGTTGCTTCACCTGATAAAGTGGACTGCCTGGTTTCTCCTATTGATGACTGGAGAAGTAATAGCAAGGGGGGCACGATGGGATCCTTCACTTACTTCTAACATTAATATTACATTTAGCAATTGATGGAAAACACAACCGATAACCTAGAAAAGAAAATTCAGTTTAAGGCATAACAAAGAATCTTCAAAGACCACAGTAAACCATTTCAAGCTGTCTGAAGATTAAGTCAGGTTGACATAGTTTGGGGCTGAAACTAGGGATGCGTTTCTTAGAAAACGACCAGGTATTTGATAAGTACACAAGGTAAACTGTGAAAACACTGCTTATAGATAACGATAGGAATATCATCTAGTTTCTCTTTCTATTCTCTCATACTGTAGCCCAGAAATTAGGGCAAAAAGAGTCAGCGGTCACTTATAAATGGCAAAGAATGCTACTGATACTCTCATTAAAAAAGGGGAAGAAAAATAATACTTCATGCATGTATTTTACCTGAAGTTTACAAAGCACCTTCCAATATATCATCTCATATAATTTACTCAGCTAATTCATTCATTCTTTCATCCAGTACATAAAACATTTACAAAAAACCAAATATGTGGCAGGTATTTCATTAAGCACATTCATATATATTACTAGATTTTACTATATTTAATCTTAAACCTCACAACTCAATGAGGTAAGCAAGGCATTTCCATTTTATACATAATATTAATACTTCTTGTTTATACATAATAAAAGAGACTCCAAAGATGAGTTGTCCAAAATCAAGTAATTAAAGGTCTAGCTAAAACCAACATTGTCTAACATCAAGTCAATATTCCACAATTAAAACACACTACATCTTTAGAGACACAATAGACCTAAAAGGATAAATTTTTCCATCTATCTTGTCTTTGAAAATGTTAAAAAGGGCATGGAAATTAAAAGCATTTCTGTAAATTATATTACATCCATATTTCAAGCACATAGAAATGACGACATAATACGTTATAAAATATAGAATGTTTTCTAAACAACAGGCATTGTGTTGAGCATTAAACAGGCATTCTTTCATTTAATCCTCCTGACAAATCCTTGAGGAAGGTAAGCCTCTTATCTGATGAGGAAACTGCGGCTTTTGCAAGGTTGAGTAACTCACACAAGGATGCATAGATAGTAAGCGGTGGAACCTGAATTGGAACCAGAATTTGAACACAAATGTGCATTACCCCAAGTACTCCAAATCTATCTTCTTAACTACCGTGCTACTGCCCCTGGAAATTAAGAGTATGCAGCCACTAAAAGCCACATGATCTTGGTCGATCGCATTTTTTGCAAAATCTTGTTTTATAAATGACATCTAAGTTTAGTAACACCATAATGCTTGAATAACCCTCACTCCAATGTTTAGAGTAGTGATATTGTTAAAGTTACTTGAGGGGCAAAATCCATATATGAATGGTAACAGGAATGACAACTAGTAACATTTCTATAGAATTAACAACTAAAATAATACAAATACTAATAGAATTACTGAAGCACACATATATGCATGCCAAGGGAAACTTGAAAATTCTGTCTCTTCTTTTTAGAATAATTTGTGAATATTTCTATAAAAGTAACACTGTTCAGTAGCTTATCTGTTCTCATCTAATTCATACCAGAATCATTTTTAATGTATGAAACCTAACAGTAATTTGCTTTGGCTACTAAGTATTTGGATGTAAGTTTAGTTATGAAAAGTAGGCAACAAATAGAAATGGTGATGCTTTTTCTTATACAAATGATACATAAGGTCATGAAAATAGCCTAGTAAATTAAAATGGCATTACATCGAATGCTTCTAATGTTTTTCCATTATATGATTTGCATGTTTTCAATTCAACTAATAACTAAATTAGATCCTTAACTCCTTTACCTTATTTCCCTCTCCATGAATTGGGGAGCACAGCAAATATAATCCATGATAGGCCAGTTCTGGTATGTATTTTGCTTGGTTAAGATTTCTAAAAAAAAAAAAAAGGCCAAAAATTAGTTAATGGATATGATTTTACTCGACATATTCCCTTAACCCTACAAGCCATAATTAAATGGATAAATTCTACTTGTGTGCCAATTAAGATAAAATGACATTTCTACTTCTGCTGGAGCAAAATTTATTATACTATATTTAAATTTCAGCATTGAAAGATTTAATGGCTCACCTGGCTTGTGTAACATGGAATTCATGAAGAACTGGTTCAAAATTAGTTAATGTCACAAACACCTGAAAAACAGATACCAAGAACAGGCCTGATTTTTTCTACTCATTAAGTATTAGCCATCGTCTGTGCTCTCTGAGGTTCTTCTTGTATAGAAAATTACCTCTTGTATAGAGGTAATTTTTACTTACCTCTATACAATTCTGTATGCACTGTGGCTTTTCTTTCAGGGAAAACTTGGACAGAAGCCTTAAAAAATTCTTCAAAAGGTGAAAGATGGCATTTCGAATTTGAGAAAGGTCCCAGGCAGAAAAACAAATATTCTCTTCATCTTCTTGTTCTTCTATAATTTCATCCATCTAGATTATGAAGAAATGTATAAGTGACTATATAATAATGCCTAACACTTTGTCCCACGGTTTTCAATTTACTCAAATCAACTCCAGTGAAAGACTAAGGGGTTGCTGAGGTGACGTGACCCTGACCAGGTCCCGTGACTGCTCTAGGTCTCCATAGGCACAACGATAAATCATTGGACTAGCTCACTACTACAAGTTTCTAGCTCTGTATTTTTATGTCAATGAGAATTCTTATTTCTCAGAAGTTTTTACATCAATGAACCTCTACCATCCTACCTAGTCACACAAGAATCTGGAACTAATGTTACTCTTATATTCTTATGAACCTGAGTCCTCAGAACTCTTCAACTACCCTCTCTAATGACAATAAGATAATGTGGCAAATATACCTGTTAGCACGTTGTCAACCACACCTGGGAACAAAGCTGGGGAGAGATGATGGGAAGTTTGGAAAGATGGCAAGGCAGAAACATTCTCTCAGTAGTATACGAAGCCCAAGAGGCAACTTATCCTACTGGAGAGCCGATAATACTTTAAGACCTTTTGGTTATAATTATTATGCCTGAAATCATATTTTAATATAAGGTTAATTCTTAAATCAAGATCACATGCTGGTACAGATATGTTTTATTATTCCACTTACTTCTTACCTCAATATCCTCTTTCCTGGGTGGCTTTCCTCTTTTCCTACGTCCTCTTGAATTTGCCTGAGAACTCTTAGGCTGCTCTTTCTTTCTTTTCCGACTCAAGTTAGATTCCTGAGGCCAGCTCTTCTTTAGAATTTGTATACATTTGTCAAACATCACTGGGTGGAATATCTGATTGGCCACACTACCTATTCATAAAGAATAAAGAGTAAGCAGGTTAGATTTAATTATCTTGAAATATGTCTGTAACAAGAGATAAGAAATTTAAAAAGCAAAAATGAGCTTTTCATTAACTTTGAATAACAATGATCCTTTTGCAAAAAAGTACCATTCAACGTTAGCCTTAGGAGGTGAGTGATAGTGCTGATCAGAAATAAATAATGAGATTTCTATATTTGGCCATGAGGGAGCAAATGGTTTTATATTTGTCCTCCTATCATAAACAACTATAAAACTGGACAAAAATTTATAAATAATCATTTTAAGACATGGAGCAAGAGGCAGCATAAAAATAAAATCCCTGAGATAAGGGAAACGACGTAAACCCTAAAATTGCCCCGGTTTTTGTGTTTTGAAGCAATTTCTGGATAGCAGCAGAAAAATGATGAACCCAAGCACATTATGATGGTCTTACTAAGTTAAGAATACAGAAATCAGAGTCAGGAAGGGAGGAGTAGCTGATTATGGAGCAGAGTATTGGAGAAGACAAACCTACATAGAAAAAGAGCTCCAGAAACCTGCATAGGGTCGATTATAAGCTATGCATGCATGGATAAAACTCCATAAAGGTGGGCAAAGAACAATTTCCAAGAAGTTAGAAGATAAATAATCTTTGGAACTCACATAGGGCTGAGACATAATTGAGTTCTGGCCAGCCAGAGTGGGGAGACCTTATTAACCACCTGGAAAACTCAGTAGAGATCTTGGAAAGAAACACACCTTAATAGCAGGGCGAAACTAGCTTTAGAGTAAAACTACTTTAAATCTGCACTAAAACAAGCTGCAAAAGGATCAAGTTAATTCACTAACAGCTATAAAAACACAAACACTATTTAAAGGAAAACGACAAAATCAAGACACTCAGTGACTTAACATTCAAACGTCCAGCATTCAATAAAAAAAAGTATTAGGCATGCTAAGCAGCGGGAAAATGTGCCCATCGTGAGAAGAAGAATCAGTCAATAGAAACAGTCTAAGAAACAACAGAAGTAATGAGATGAGCAGATAAGAACCTTAGGGCAGACGTTATAAATAAGCTCAAGAATTAAAAGTAAATTGGAGCAAACAAAAAAAAAAAATTTTTTTTTTTTAAGAATCAAATAGATCTTCATCTGAAAAAGAAAAATCACTGGATGGGCTTAACTTTGGATTAGAAATTACAGAAACAAAGGTAAATGAACTTGAAGAAATAGCGGAAGCACAGAAACAAACAAAAATATTAATAAAGACTCAGTGATCTGTGGGAAAATATTAAGCAGTCTAACAGGAGTAATTGGTGTCCCAGAAAAAAGGGAAGGAAGAAAATATCTGAAGAACTAGGAAGTGAAAAAACTCCAAATTTGTTAAAAAACTACTGAATCCACAGACCTCAGAAACTCAATGAACACAATCATGATAAACACAAAGGAAATCACACCAAAGCATAGATAATTAAATCAAATTGCTGAAGAGAAAATCCTCAAAGTAGCCAGACCAAAAAAGAAAAAAAAGGAAAAACAGAAGAATAAGAATCATGCAGATTTCTCAGTAGAAACCAATGTAAACTAGAAGATAATGAAATAACACCTTAAAAAAAAAAACACCTGTCAACCTAGAATTCTATATTCAGCAAAAACATTCTTGAAGGTATAATAAAGACACCTTCGTACAGTCAAAATCTAAGACAGTTGATAGCCACCAGACCTGCACCACAGAAATGTCAAAGAAAGTTCTTAAGGCTGAAGGAAAATAATATGAGATAAAATCTTTTAAATATAAAAAATGTATTTTTGTTTTTTAAAAAATTCTTTAAAAGATAATTCAAAGACAAATATTGACAATGAATTGTGGGGTTTACAACATGTAGAAATAAAATGGATGACTATAATAGTACAAAGAAGAGGAGAGACAAAGTATACTGTTTTAAGGTTCTTACATTATCTACAATTATAGAATATTATCTGAAGACAGACTGTTACAAGTGCTTATTGTATACCCAAAGCAAGCACTTAAAATACACACACACAGACACACACACACACACATGCATGCACACATGCATAAAAAATGCAGTTAATAAGCCAAAAGAGATAACATGAGATACTAAAAAGTCAATCCAAAAATAGGCAACAGAGGGACAAATGGAACAAAAATCAGATGGGACAAATAGAAAATAAATAGCAAAATGGCAGAAAGCCATCCATATTGATAATTATATTTATTGTAATTATCTGAACTGTCTAAACATTCTAATAAAAAGGCACAGTAGATGATTGTCACAGTGGATGAAAAGCGTGACCCAATGATAGCCAATCTAAAATAACCTTTTTAAATATAAACACACAGATAGGTTAAAAATAAAACCATGGGAAAGGTTTCATTCTCACCTTTTCACACTACATACTCTTATCCTTTCTCACTGCATGCCCATATCAAAGGAAAATGGGTAAACAAAGCCTTTAAACTGTAATTCGCAGAAACTAAAGAACAAAATATAAACTGAATTCTCCAAATACTTGGGGTCCCTCTCAGTGTCTTTACTCTGTCTCTCTCACTGTCTGCCCCACTCTGCCATTGTCTCTGTCCCTCTGAGCCTCCCTTAGGCTCTCTCTTTGCCTCTGAAAGGAGACCATGCTCTGTCTATGAGACGTTACCTCTTCTCTAACAAACTTTCCTTTTGACGGACTTTGGCGGGTGTTTGAATACTTTCTTGCACTCAGCCAAGAACCTTTTTCTCTCTCAGTGCAAGGCTTGAGTTGCCCCCGACACTCAGAGGAATTTGCCCTGTATTGCGTCAAAAGTATATGCTCTGATCACAACATAATTAAAATAGAAATCAATTACAATGAGATTTCACACAAGTCCTCAAATATTTCAAAATTAAATACACTATGAAATAACTCAGGCATAAGAAAAAATCACACACAAAAAATGAGAAAACTGCTTTGGCCTGAATGATAATGAAAACAAATCATCAAAATTTGTGGGATGCAGATAAAGCAATACATAGAGGGAAATTTATAAGATTATTTATATTAGAAACAAAAGAAAGTATTTGAGATCAAAGATCTATGAATCCATCTGAGGTAGTTAGAATAAGAACAAATTAAAAGTAAGAAGGAAGGCAGTAATAGAGATAAGATCAAAATCACTAACATAAGAAATGGGCAAAGAATAGAGTAAATCAATATCAAAAGTAAGTTCTTTAAAACAATGAATAAAATTAATAAATCTCTATCTAGACTGATGAAGGAAAAAAAAAAAGAAAATATAAATTACCACCATCAGGCATGAAAGAGGGCATACCACACTACAGAGTCTACAAATAAAAAAGAAAGAAACTTCAGGCCCAGATGGCTTCACTAGTGAATTCTACTGTGAGGGCTAAAAAAAAAACTTAATACTTTTCCTCCCACCTTCCAAGTTCTTTTAGCTGGGCTAATAATCAAATTAACAGAGACAGATTCACAGGAGAAAATCAAATTTTAATACATGCGCATGGGGAATTCACATATGCATGAAAATTCTAAAGGCAGTTGCCTCACTATATGACATTTTGGATAAAGTTGAAAAGGGGAGTAGAGGGGTATTAGATTTCAGAAATGAGAATGGGTGATTTACAGGTAGCTGAGGAAGAGAACGTACACCAGGCAGGCAAATTCATGCTGGGCAGCTAAGAAACAATGGCACACAAAGGGTATCTAGCTAACAGGCCCCTGCTTGAAGCCTTCCTACTTACCATACTTAATTCAAATTAGGCTAAGGGGAACATTGTAAGATGTCTTTCCTGAAGCAAGTTTTCCTATCTGACTCACTTGGGCAGGAAAGAGAGGAGGATCAAAGGTTCTTTCTGGGTCTTTTGTTTCTTAATAATCAGCTTAAAATCAATATCCCAAAATGCAATTTCACGGTGGCAAACCTTTGGTTCCCTTTTCTATCAAAAACTTAAGGAAGAAAACCAAGTCTTCACAAACTTCCAGAATATAGAAGAGAGAACACTACTCAACTCATTCTACAGGACTGATGCTACCCTAAAATCCAAATCAGATAAAGACTCCTTAAAAAAAGAATATCCCTTATAAATATCCCTTATAATAGATGCAAAAATCTTCAGTAAAAAATTAGCAAATTGAACCTGGAAACACATCAAAAGGATTATGCTCTATAATCAAGGTCATGCAAAATTGGTTTAACATATGAAAACCAATCAATGTAACACACTATATTATGAGAATAAAGAACAAAAACCACATGATAACCTCACAGATGCAGAAAAGCAAACGACAAAATCCAATATCCTTTCATAATAAAACATTCAACGAATCAGGAATATAAAGGCCATCCCCAAAATATCCACAGCGAACATCATTCATAAGAGCAAAAGACTGAAAGCTTTCCTCCTGAGATCAGAAACTTGACAAGATGCTTCTATTCAACATTGGACCGAGGTCCTAACCAGGACAATTAGTCAAAGAAAAGAAATTAAAGGCACCAGATTAGAAAGAAGTAAAATTATGTCTGGTAACAAATGACATGATGTTATAGATAGGAAATCCTACTAGAACTACCAAATGAGTTCAGCAAGTTTGCAGAGTATAAGATCAATAATCAAATATCAATTGTACCTCTATACACTAAAAGTAAATAATGTGAGAATAAAATTAATAGCATTGAAAAGAATAAAATACTTAGGAATAAATTTAACTGAGGCAGCGCAAGAGTTGCACACTGAAAACTATAAAATATTATTGAAACAAATTAAAGACCTAAAGAAATAGAAAGACATCCTGTGTTCATGGATTGGAAGGCTTAACATTGTGAAAATGTCAATACTCCTCAAACTGACACACAGATTCAATGCAATCCCTGTCAAAATATCAGAATTTTTTTTTCTTTTCAGAAGTTGACATGTAAATCCTAAGGAAACGCAAAGGACTCAGAATAACCAAAACAACCTTGAAAAAAAATGCTATGATCAAATATTAAGTATCAACAGCATCCCAATCACAACCCTCAAACATTTAAAAAAAAGAAGGTAACTGGGAAGAATACGCTTGCTAGAAAGCTGCAGTTGGCTGTACAATTAATAATGGCCACCTCTTCCCTCTGGCATGAATCTCAACCTTCAAAAGAAATGGCCTCTCACAAGGGAAAAGAAGAGTAAAACTGGATTTCTAAAACTGTCACTTTTCCGAGAGAGCCCAGTTACAACTGACAGATTACTTAGCAACTAAGTCCATTAGGAACTTATTTCAAAAGTCATTATGGGAGCATTAACAATCATACAAATGAATGTTCAAGGCTTTATGTATCATTTTACCAATTCTCAAGTCATGGTGAATAAATCCTTAACATTTATTTCAGATGCATTTATGTAAACAATGACAAGCAGCAAAGCTAGTTAATCATGCAATTTTCTTTTCCATATGACTTTTGGGTTCTCCAGCTACATCTCCGTCTATGTTCAGCCCTCTTCTTCATTGGGTTAGGGAAGGAAGAAGGAATTCCTTCACTGCTCACAGGAGGAACAGCCACTTAAGTGCCCTGAATAAAGGAAGTGGAAGAGTGCTCATAGATAAATTTCTTCCCCATGCTTCCCTTCATCAAGCATTACCAGCTACTCTCATGCTTTCTTGATTAGAATGGTTTTAACTTGTTTTTTCACATCACATAGGATATAACACAACGACTCCCCACAGCAGGTTTTCTCAGTCTGGACAGGGAGTCAGAAGGAGAGAGGAAAATAATTAGAATTTTATACCAGATGGGATGGGTAAAAGTAGAGCTTTTATAGCGTGGAAACATTCTCCCTCTAGCCTTGTCTCTCTCAGATTATTGGTATTAGGTTATCGACACAGCAAAATATCAGAAAACAAACACCCTTAAAAAAATGGGAAAAGCATTTGTGGAACATTTTTGCATGTACTTCCCTTATTCTCATTTAAAGTCAGAGCACCTCTATGAGATGGGTTACCACTGCCGCACTGTATAAGTGAGGAAACAAAGTATAAGAGCTCAAAATAATGAAGAAAAATTGTAAATGACAAAAGATGTGTCCTATCATATCAAATATACATACCTGGTACTTCTAGTAGCAGAAAATAAAGCCCAGCGGCATGAAGGCCATATTCTCGATATTGCACACTGACATTTTTCTTATGGACTGTTTGAACAAAGTGATAGAACAATGCCACCAACGCACTGTGAGAAATACTGTTCTCAGCAAAGAAGGTCCAAATGCTCTGAGGGGAGGAGATAAATCACAAATACCAATAATTACAGAAATGGAAAAATCTCCTATTATTTGATATTAGTGCCTTATAAAAGAGGGGAATAGACCAGCCTGGCAGGACTCCACCTGCCCTTCACTCCTGCATCATTTGCTGCCTGGGCCACTTCCTAGGCTTCGTGTCAGCACTGCCCACACTTCTGACTGCTCCTTCCACGGGTCTCTTTAATCAGCTTTTTTAGTTCTGTCCTGTCTCCTCCCTCTCACTGATCTCACGTATCTCTGCAATCCCAACAACCCCTTAGTTCAAAAGACTCTCTCATTTATTTTCTTGAATTTTAACTTCTCTCCTGGTCTACTAATTCATGTTTCCATCTACCAATTACAGCCCTCTAAGAATCTCTGAACAGAATCTCACATTCAAAAGCCAAAAGCTGAACTCATAATTTTTTCACTTGACTTTGCTTTCTCCCTTATTCCCACAACTTGGCTAACAATGTCATCCTCCTAGCTTTGAAATCTTGGTGTTCTTTCACATTTTCCTTCCTTCCACCCCTATACCCAACAATTTAGCACTTTATGGATTTATGTTACAATCTTTCCAGTGGTCCAACACAGTCTTAAAATCACCCCTATACCCAACAATTTAGCACTTTACAATCTTTCCAGTGGTCCAACACAGTCTTAAAATTCTGTATGCCACTCATGCTATACTCACGATTCTCTCAGCCTTCTCTCAATTCCCTCCCGAGGAATGCACAGACCCTACCTCTGCTAGTCAACATTCTACCCATTTGTTAAGACTCACCCCCAGCTACTTTCTTTCTGGAACCTTCACAATTTTACCATGCTTCCTTTTCCATGCTCTTATTTGATGGTATTACATCTCCCTTACAGCAGTTTTTACAATGCGGTTTACCAAATATTTCCAACTCTCCCCCTAGACTCACAGTTGTACTGCGCTTCTCCACCTCCCTGCAGTTGAATGAACTTGCTTTGGCCAGCGAAATGGGAGTAGGAGTTATAAGAGCCAGTGCTTAATGCTGCACTCTCTCAATGAGATGGTCCCTGGTATACCATTATGTTTAATGAATGTTTGACTAGACGATTTAATTTTTGAACACCTATATGCAATATGTAACTGAAACATTTTTAAATTTAAATTTTTCAGGGATGTTAATGTCTCAGTATTTTTGTTCTGGTACCTAGCCCTTCAGTTTTTTGAAAAGTAGTTAACAAGATAAATATTAATAAGTGCACTAGGTAGAACTCAGTATTTAAAAGAACTCTTTGTTCTGATTGTAATTCAATTAACCACTTCTCAGTTTAATAACATCAGATTTTCTAAAAGTTAAGATATACTTGAATTGTTCTTGCATTTTTCCTGGCCTTCTTTTCGTATTTGGTTTTTCTGGTTTCCTTCCTTGTTTTGGCCTTTATTCTTTTTCTCTTATTTGCTGTTGTAAAAAGTTGTCATGACTTGAAAAATATCCCAGATTAATACCTTGAACCTTCTGGAGGAAAGACATTAGGATATTCCAATAAATGAGCCACATTCTTTATGCTACTCTTCTTATACTTCTTAACTGTATACTAAAAAGGCTAAGCTTTAGATGATAATAATGACTTTAATCTTCCACTTCTAACACTTAAAGATGGCTAGCTTGATTTTCTTCTTTTTACCTCTGTAGATCCATGTTCTTCAGTAGCAAAATGGAAAAGACTTTCATAGAGTTTTGTGAATGCATCCAATCCAGTCTCTATAATTTCTGCTTCTATGCTGGGATCCAATGGTTCAGTCTCTGTGAAGTCCAGTTCCCAAACTGTGTCCACCCATTCTAGTGGGAAAATGCAATTAAATCAGTAAGTGTTCTACAAGTAAAAAAACCAAGAATCTTTAGAGTCTATGTACCTTCAAGAAAAGTTTATTAGTCACAATTCACATTTAACTATATAATACAGGTGAAGCATAATTAAAGAAAGCAGAAAAGGTTAAAAAATTCTTTTTTTTAAATTATAATTGACATCCACTTATTAGATTGATCATCTAAAAATACCAAGAAGGAAAACACTTTACATAAAAGTGTTAGGAAATGACATTTCATGATCGGGCTTTCTTGTCTGGAGAAAAAATAGGTTAATCAAAGATTGCCCCAGATATCCCCCTTAAATCTTGTAATTAAATTAGTAAACCCAAATAAAATACTTTATTGGGCCCTTGGAGAATAATGTAAAATGTTAAAAAAAAAAAAAAAAAAGATACAATTTCTCTAAGAAATTTAGAGACAAGCCAGATTCGCGCTCATTGAAATACTCGGTAATTTTAGAATACGCGAATGGAAAGAATGCATGTTGAGAATGTGACATTAATGCAACATTCTAGCTAGATTCCTTGCCAATCTCTCTTGGCTTTAAACTTTCTCACGTTTTTATTTTTCCTCAATCTTTTTGTTGCTATTCCCTAAAACTGAAAATTAGGACTAGATGGAAATGTGTGGACATCTCAGGTGCCCCTTCAAAATAATATTCTTTAAATATTTGTTCATCACTGATTCAGGAAACTTGAGCAGGGTATAGAGAATATCCAGAGATGGTAGGCCTCAACCTTTCTTCATGGTTCAGAGCATTATACTCAGCAAATGAAAACCCTACAATTAACTAGATCTTTCTTAGAATACAATTCGTCCATCATCTTTTGCACCTGAACTTGAACCTGGATGAGGGAGTCTCACTCTTTATCTCAAGTGGCTTTCTGGAGAATTCCTTCCAAAAATATAACATATGCTGCCTGAAAGAAGATCTGAAAAATACAATTGTGTCTCTATACTTCCAGTAATGTTTTAATGCCCATTGCAGATGGCAGCCAAGGCTTCTCATTTATTTCGGCTTTGCTTATAATAGTTCCCCTACTGTCAGTAACATCAAATTTGGAAGGCAGTAAGGCCCTGATTTCTAGTCCTCCTTCTAAAATCATCTGTATAACTTTAGCCATATCACTTCTAACTTTTCTGAGCCTCACTACTTTATCTATAAGATGAAGATAATAATAAATACCTATTAGTGTTAAAAAGAGGGTATTCTATTGGAAAGATTTACTTGGAGATAGGGGATGGGTTAGGATGAAAACAAGAGAAGGAAAGAGAAATGAAACAGGCATTTCTGTTTCACTCTTTATGAAAGTACTTAGCACCCTGGTCCTAAAACTTGTGCAATAAAGGCTTAAAGATGAGAAATGCTATACACTAATTTCATTATTTCAGTGAACCGGAAAAGACTACCAAGATTTGAGCTGCAGACCAGGTCACAATCACAAGTGTTCAGTGGGAACATAGTCTGGAGGATCACAGACTAACTGAATACCATGTTTAATATCTTGTAAGATCAAAATAAATTCTTATTAAATCAATGTTTATTTAAGACAAGACAGAGAAAATCTTGCAAAGGCAGAAGCTTTGCTGTTGAGGGACAATACTGAGATGAGGAGTTATTCCTTAGATCCATCCTGAGGATGCATCAGAGTTCTCCCTGCAGAAAAAAAAAAATCCATCAATTCTGAGAAAAGAGGTGCTCAAAAAGCCCTAGAAGGTAAGCCACTGTACCTGCTGTGGCCACAAAGCAATTGTGTAAAATGGCTCCTTTCACCTATAAACTAACTCTCCAGTTGCTCAAGATATTCATTTCCACCCCACTGGGACACTCTTCATCCCCCTTTTTCAGCCTCCTTTGATTAATTTTACCTGCATTGCAAGAATGACAAGAAGAGAAAGAAGCCCATGAGATGTAAATTTTGTTAAGGCCATAAAATACTAGGGACAGAACTGAACATTATTTCAAGTAGAAGAAATCAACAGGTGGTTCTCATTTCAAGAAAGTAAATAAAAAAAGGATTCAAATTAATGATAGGGCTTGGGATTCATAAGAACAGAATACAGGACAACAGAGCTTAGAAAAAAATCTTTCCATGGAACTGACTGTTTAAAATGCTTTAGTTAATTATATATTCACTCTCTTTCCTGGTCGTTCTCCTAACAAGTATAATCATCTTCCTAAAAATGTTCTTGTATTTTTTCCGGCCTCTTTTCCTCTCATAATTCTCCCATTTACTTCATAAACATTTTAAATGCATAATTTAAATGTACATCAGTATTTCTGATCTAATTTCTGGATCACAACTACCAAATCCCAAAAGAAAAGATGTGGTGTCGGAAATTCATTCAATTCAATGAACAACAGCTATTACTATTTTTACAATGTTAAAATAGTAATAGATATGTAAAAACTAGAAAGCACAATAAAAAATACTACTGGGGGAGGGGGAGGGACAGAAGTGAGAAAGATGGCAAAGGTGGGAAGGATGATTCTTTATTCGGATCTAAACATGGTAGTTTACCAGGGAAAGAAATGCAGAGAATTGTATCCCTGACAGAGAGAACTGCGTAACAAGGCACAAAGGTTAAGAAAGTATAACTTGTTTGGAAATGAACAAAATAGTTACAGCACAGAGATTAAATGTGCAGGGTGAGAGTTAATATTAGTACTTATTCAGCAGTTACTATGTACCAAGAACTAAATTAGTCTGCACAAAAACTCTGTGAAGTAGATATTATAATCCCCATTTGACAGATAAGGAAAGCAAGTGTTAGCAAGGTTAAGCAACTTTCCCGTGGATGCTAAACGGTAGAGCCAGTATCTGACTCTAAAGATTATGCTCTTGGAAAAGACTGCAGTGGATGGTGAAGGCTCTTATGTGGCAGGCCAAAGATTTGGTCATTCATTTAGGCAACGAACGGGGATTAAAGGGTTAAAGACTTGACAGGTCACATTTGTGTTTTCAAAAGTGATCCTGGTAAAGGCGTACAAATTTGCAGAATAAGAAGGGGAGGGCCGAAAAAACAAATTCAAAATAACTAAATGATATAGGGCCACATAAGCTCTTTTTTTAAACGTCACTTTACAGAACTGAACCCCTATTCTTGACCCAGCTCGCCAACGTCCTGGAGTGCACAAACCTGGAGGGCCCAGACCTTGCTGAGAGCCGAGCTCCCTACCCCCACTCCACCCCAGGCCCAGGCTGAAGAGCATCGCAGATGCAAAGCACCACAACCCTGCCTCCTCGAGACTCGAGGCCCCGTCTCCTCACCTGGGCTGAGATCCAACGGGCACCAGGGCTGCAGGCCGCTCCCAAGGCCCGGCAGCGCCACCATTATTGCCCAGAAACCCGCTCGCCTCCGCTGTGGTCAACTTTCAAAGCTCGCTCCCGCGCGCGCTCCGAGCCGTTCCTGAGGACCAGTCACAACATGTAGAATTTCTCACGGACCAATCATCGCACCAAGCCAGTTTCATTTCATTAACCAATCAGCAAGGTCTTCTGTCGCTTGCGCCAAGAATGGGGATGGCCAAAGACTAGATAAGCCAAAGTTCCACGAGGCGATTTTTTAGCTTTCTCTTTATAGTATGGGTTAAGAAGTAAGTTAAATTCTAATAGCTCCCTTCCCGCCTCGTTTTTCTTAAATGGGAGGGCACCTTAACGAGAAATTGAGAAAAGATACTTCCTGTAATAATCGTTACCTTTGCCCCCTATCCAGTGACATTTCGCATGCGTGTCAAAGGGCTACCTCTATCCCATCAAACAGTCGAACGTCGTACAGATCCGAATGTAGATATAGACTAATGTTTATCGAACTAAAACAATGAAGGGAAATCAAGGGGGAAACGCATTCAGAAGGGACATCTGCAGATCTGTTAATTTTACGGGACAAGTGGGCCCAAATTCTGGAAAGAGGCTGTAGCTACCATGTCAACTAAGGGAAAGACTAGCTCCCCTTCTTCCACTGCACAAGCGCAGTGAGCACACCTTCCTGCAGCCCGATGGCAAAAGCTACAGAGGCCGAGGCATGCGCATGCGCGGAGCGTCTCCGGCGCGTCGCGGCTAGAAGCCGCCTCCCCCGCCCCAGCCCCTCGCCCGGAGCAGCTGGAGCAGCTCTGGGCGTCGCACCCCGGGAGGCTGGGCAGGCTCGCTTCGCCGCTCAGCCCGCAACGCACCCGGTGGGCTGCAGCGGCTGGCACGCCTGGGCTCTGCACCGCCCCCTTAGAATTGCTCCGCAGCCTTTGCTCTCACCGCCGCCGGCTGCTCACGGCCGCTTGGGACTGGCGGGCCGCGGTGCATCCGTGCTCCGGGCGCCCAGCCGGCCCTGCCCTCCCCGTGGAGCAAGCATTCGTGCCTCGACCCACGCCTGGCCGCGCGTCCAGCCCGCTGATCTTCCCTTAGGGCAGCCCCAGCCCCAGCCCCGGAGAGCCCGGCCCACCCGGCCGGCGGCGAGATGAGCTTCTTTGGCTTCGGGCAAAGCGTGGAGGTAGAGATCGTTTTGAGCGATGCGGAGAGTAGGAAGCGTGCCGAGCACAAGACGGAGGATGGGAAGAAGGAAAAGTATTTCCTCTTTTACGATGGAGAGACGGTCTCCGGAAAGGTGAGCCTTGCACTAAAGCACCCCAACAAGCGGCTGGAGCACCAGGGCATCAAGATCGAGTTCATCGGGCAGATAGGTAAGTCGGCGCTTAGGGCCTCCCTCCCTGGCTGCGTCTGGCAGCCAGGTGCCCACTCGGGGAGGGGGACGGGGGTTCTGGGCAGCTCTGCTGAGGCCTGTCGGAGCTCCTAGTCTCCAGCTGTCTGAGGCCCGACCGTCTGTGACCACCCCTGCGTTACCGTCTTCTCTGCCAAAAGAGACAACACCGCACGAGGGGTGTGGGTGCTGAGGACACCGGGGGCGTCCCTACTGAGCCAGGTCGTCGTGGGTACCCTGCCCCAGAATGCCCCAGTTGTTCCTTCAACATGCCGCTCAGCTTGGCTTCCTGCCTACAGGATTTTGTAGTGAGATGCTCCTGCCTTAGCCTGCAGGTGCGTTTGTTACGGTTAGACCGTTCTTCCAGGATTGCTTCTGCCTTCCTCTGGCCCGTTAAGCTGGTCCTCTGTGCCTCACTTAGTCGTACTCTTACCCACCCTTTGTTTCTTTAGGTGTGATCTGGAAGAGATGGGTCACCAGTGTCTCATATTTAACCTTATCTCTGAACTGCCTATCTTTATACTTGTTTTGAGAAAGAAGACCTGCAGTCTTCAGACTCAGTCTTTCTGTCTATAGCCTGTATTTCAAAGGCTTCTTTATTAGAATGTTAGTTTTCAATTGACTCATTTTCTCCTTAAAGACAAAGAAATGGTGCTCCTAAGACTAAAATTAAATGATCAAAATTTCTCAATGCTCCATCAGTCTTTATGCATAATTATTAATAATTAGAACTAGACAGTAAAAGGCAGTAACAATACAAAAGGTTTGGGAAGCTGCCAGTTAAGATGCAGTTGTCTCCAATTCTAAGACTATTTGGAATCTTGTGTTCATTAAAATTCTCAGGTGTTTCTGAAATAAATTGTTTTTGTTGTTAGGTCAGGAGTAGATTCTCAGTAAATGCCCTTGTGGGCTGAAAAACCTCTGGCGGAAATTCATACCCTATACCACAAGTTGCATGTATAACTCTGTTGTTAGGGACTTCCTGGGAAAGGTTCCTCAGAGTTCAGCAAAGAATCTGTTCTCTCTCTTTTATAGGGGCAGGAAACCGGGGCCCAGTGTCTACAGTCAGTGTTCAACCTGAAGTATTTGCCTGTGGCATTTAAGAGAATGGCCAATCCTACAGGAATTTTTTATTGTTATTTCAAATCCAGAATATGGCCTTTTATGCACCAGAAAGGGATCTGAAGAGTGATTTTCATACCCTCTGCTCTTCTGCTTCTAGTTTAGATGGGATTTCTCAACAGCACGCTGTTGACATTTTGGGCCTGATAATTCTTTGTTGGTACAGAATGTTTAGCAGTGTCCCTGATCTCTATCTACCTAATACCAGAAGCACCTCCCACTTGTTACCTCAAAAATGTTTTAAGATACTGCCTTATGTCCCCTGCAGGGTAAAATTCTCCCTACTAAAGAGCCACTGAGTAGATAGGAGGAACCTAAAGCATTTTATGCTAAGCAAAACATATGAGATAGTCAAGAAGTCCTTGCCTACTTAGAATTAGTACTTTAAAGTAGTACTTTTAACATCGTTGCATGGATTCTTTGACTCTAATAGGAGTGTAGACAAGCAGGTTTAGCTTCTATCTATACCATCATTTCAGATGGTAATACCTTGTCAATAAGTGAAAGAAAACCAGTAGGTCTCCTGCCCCAGCAATATTGAAGAGCTGTTCAGGGGGAATGGTATCTATGCCTTCTTCTAGTCTAAATGAAAGGGAATTGAGGAAACTGCTTTCAATATCTGCCCTGCCTGGTTTCTTGTCTAACCCTTGAATCCCAGAACAGCATTTCTGCTAAGTATTCTCAGATCTTTTTATTTCTTCCATTGATAACTCTTCCTGGGCCACTGAGCACTATAGACTGATGTGAGGATGTTGCGATGTCAAAGGATCATGCTTCGTGCAGAAAGTATGGTGTATCTATGTTATATACTTAAAACAGTCTGTGAACTCACCTCAGGGCAATAGCGTATGGTTCGTGAGTAATTTTGCTGAAGTTGTGGTCTTGTGGTTTTCTCCTTCATTGCACTCTGACTGTGTATCAAGTGAGTGGAACTTTGGTGACATTTTATGGGTCTTTCTGTATGGTTGACAGACAGTATGGGACTTACTATGGGGGGATAAGAAAGTTGATGTAATTGTGCTCTGTCCACCATCCTCATTGATTTCCTTTTTAACTCAAAAATTTTATCAACCATAGTCCCTTGGATTTGGTTCTCTTTTCCTTCCTCTCTCCGTCTCTCCTTCTTTTCCTTTCTTTCTTCTTGGGAAGAGTTCCTTAGATTGAAAATGAAGGGATTTATGTAATTAACCTTCTTATCCTTATGAGTAATTTATTTTTTCTCCTGATCAAAGTGTTTTTGTTGTTAGAGGGACAGTATGGCACATGATTGAGGGTCAAGCAGACTGGGTGATGTAAGTTAGATAAGGCTCAGTTAGTAATAATACAGAATTTGCTAGAGTCTTGTGAGGACTAGAGATATATGAAGTGCAGAGCTTGGCACAGGTAGTAGGTACTCAGTAAAAGGGAGTTAGGATGATCATTGTCATTTTCTCTTTTCCTGTTCCTTCTAGAATCTTGGTATCTTCCCTTTGTATGTGAAGATCTTTCTGCAAGGTCTGGCCTTCCACCCAAGCTCTTAATCATGCTTAAACAAACATGACAGCCCAGAAAGCCTTCCCTGACCTCCCCAGGCTGACTTAAGCACTTCTTCCACTGTTCTGTTAAAAGCCCCATTCGTACCTCTTTTCAAGCTTGTGATTTTTTTTTTTTTTTTTAACTTGTCTTCCCCTCACTAAATTCTGACACTCTAAAAGCCAGGGAATACCTTCAGTCCATTATTAGTCTGGTGGCTTTCTAATTTCATTAGCATATAGTAGATGTTCAGTAAATATTTGCTAAACTGGATACATTGGTCAGAGCTAAGAATTTACAAAAGTTATTTTCCAGATTTTTTTTTTTATGTCCTCCTAGGTAAATCATAGTTATTTTAATGAAAGAAAGGGAGAATGTAGCTTTGCTTTGCTGGTTACTGTTAAGAGGCTGGGCTTCCTGCTCGTGCTCGTGTTGGAGACATTGATGAGCTAGGTGCAGCCCATACTCCACGCAACTTAGAACTAAGATGACTCACCATTTGGCCTGCACCGACTTGCACAGCATCTTCACTGACGGAAGTAGGGTAAGAAAATGTTAAAGCCGGATGTCTGTTCACCTTTTTCGCATCTTTCTTTCATCACACCTTATACCACATTAAAGCGGACTTCCCC
>NW_006431288.1:4006275-4028142 GCF_000325575.1 Pteropus alecto
AAGAAAATAAAGTTATCAGAGCTGTGGTCCATTCATTTCTGCACTGACTGCTCAGATTTTGCAGTTTGAATTTTGCTCCCCTGAGAGTATAATAAGGTCTTACTTATTCATTTGTGTCATATGTGTTTTTCTTTTATCCTCAGGAAGTTTCTGAGCTGTGTTGGGATTCTTCCTGCACTTTGCATACTTTTTCTGATGGCCTAGTCTGTGTTCTGTCAATGCCCACAAAGGTGTGGTGAGGGCATCTCCTGTGTCTCTCTAGCAGATAATAACCCACATTTTTAGAAGAATGCAATGTGACATATAAGAAGCATTGAGGGAAGTTCTGTTGTTAGAAGGAGGAGAAACCATTTTTCAACTGGGATCACCTGGAGAACACTGGTAGAGTATGTAAGGCACAGCCAGGCCACCTTGGCAACTAATGGGGTTAAATAAACCAAAGGTAATTATAAGGTTGAACTTGCAGAGGAGGACAGACGTAAACACCTTCATACTCCAAAGCCAAATAGATTTTTTTTTTTAGGTTTTTAAAAGTAATTCCATCTATGGCCTTGCCACCCTGAGCAAGCCCTATCCCGTCTGACCTCGGAAGCTAAGCAGGGTCAGGCCTGGTTAGTACTTGGATGGGAGACCACCTAGGAAGACCAGGTGCTGTAGACATAAAAAATAAAAAAAAATAAGAGATTATAAACTGACAGGGTCCTTGAAATCTGTGAGGTCAACCAAGAGTTGCCTCAACTAAAAAAAGGTAATAATAATGCCACTGTATGTATCTGAAACCATTAGCACCAATCAAGCCTGTACTTCTAAAAACTTCAGATGCTTTCTATATTTTAATTCATTCACCCATGAAATGCTAAGTAAAAGGCATATTGAAATTAAATGGATTGATTCTAGCCTATTAATAGATTATTGTGGAGCTTGGAGCTGAGCTGCTATGTGCAGCCCAGGGGCGTGACAGCTCCTGCAGGTTTACCAAGGTCCAGGAGATCTGAGTGGATGTGGCTGGCGTGAATCTTGACTGGGTTGCCAGTCAGCAAACACTGGTTGGGAAAATCAGAGTGTAGAGGAGGCGTTTAGAGGTCTTTTCGCTCTTGCTATTAATTTCTTCTAAGACCATTGTAGAGCCTGGATCAAACGTGGTCCTGGCCCAGCAGCAAGTCTCAGGGTGTCTTTCACGGGATGACCTTATGCTGCACAGCTGGCTCAGTTTCCTTCCAAAGTGGCAAATTCACTCCTTAGCCGTTAGTGGTAAGTTTCACCATAAAAACATCCTGACTACAAAACTCATTTCCTCCTATAGGACTGAGAAGGCTAAAGACAGGGAAGTTACCTTAACAAAAAATCTTGGTCGGTTCTTTTAGCTTGAAATGAGTGGTCCCTGAGGGCTTTGGAGGTTGATAAGAACAAGGCATGACTTGTGGTTGCATCACTGAGATGGAAAAGAGTCAGTTTACCATCTCTTTAATATCCAAACAACCTTGGATTTTCTGACTTAATTTATGTAAGAGGAGACCAAACTTTCGGGTAAACAGCAAAGTAGGACTGCCATGTCTGCCCCTTTGCCCCACAGTGTTTGCAAAAGCATTGCAAATGGCTTATAAATTATAAATGAAAAAGTCAACTCTAGCCCTACTCAGACTACACACTGGCCACCCTTCCATAACATTCGGTGTAGGAGCTTGTGTTCATGTGTGTCCGGGATGAATAGTGTGAAGGAAAACGTGACACTGTGCAGGGAAGGACCACCCCTGCCAGAGGTCCTGGCCACAGCCAAGTTCCCCTGCTAGGTCAGGCAAACTGTTGCTAGGATCCTCTGATGCTGGCAGCCTGAGGATCCTTCTCTGTTTTTCTTCTCATGTTGCCTTTGGGCTCTGTGATCACATTTGTGTATTTTTCTATCCTTTTCCCATCTTTCTCTTGACTCTGGGATTTCTCACTTAAAGATTATGGATACTAGGGCTTTGCTCTGCCTACTTTTGTCCCCTGAGACTATGGCCAGAATTTAGTGCTTGAGAACTGAGGCACCAGGTTCCCCAGTTGAGGGATCAGGGCCAGCATAGAAGCCAGGACCATCAACAAGGGCTCTTAGCAGTGGACCAGCAAGAGTAAGTAGAGGAGCCCTTGTCATGGCCTGGCCAGTTGCTCTGTTCCTACCCAGTCACTGCATGTCCTTTTATTGAGGGGCACAGTTATTGGATTTTAAAACGATCAAGGGGTTTCTCACCTTTCCCTGTCCTTTCCTCCCATAGTTTGCAACTGCCATCTCCCATTTAGTGGTTTTGTGGATTATTACTCACTACCCAGAATGCTGCCCATTGCCAATTCCATTGTTTGTAATAGTAGATGGATCAAAGTATACTAGGAAATCAGAAACAACTATAATCACAGAATACAGTGTAAATTCACGTAGGTATAGCAGCACCCATTTGGATTAACCACACTGCTGCCACCTTCAAGAGTTCGGTAAATTTTAGGACAGAGCCTACTCAGCTTTAGAATGCCTCCCTGTGTGGGGGAAAACCATTCCCTGTGGAATAGGTGTGGCAGGGCCAGCTCCTAGGGCAGCAAGGGGTTGATTTTACGCTCAGACTAAAAGCACCATTTGAAACCATTTTTTCCTTCTGGGCATGATTCTCCCCCAGGGCAGGGCTGGACACTGTATTGGCTCTGGATTGGCTAGAGAACTGGTTTCTGTGAGTCAAGATGACTTTGATCCAGATTGAATCTCAGACCTTTTTCTGTCTGGGGTGGACCCAAAGCAAATGCACCTCTTTCTTGCCATCCCTGACACCTGGATATCCCTGAGAGAGATAGCCTGCTGTGCTCTGAAGATCCGGGACCAGGCCTAGTGAGTGGTTGTCCCAGATACTCCTCTCTCTGTGGACTTGTCTCTTTATCCCCAAGCAGCCAACAGCAGAAGCAGCAAGTGCACTCTGCCTGTGCCATTTTCCCAGTTGGCCTATCCTACTTCAGGTTGCAACGTAGCATAGGATTGGAGCCCAGAAATGCCCACGGGGTGGTACCTTGGCTATAATGTGGCCATATATAGTCACAGTCAGTATTAAATTCATAGCCAGAGGGTGTAGGTGGAGGGGAGGATACCAGGAAATCTGGGCATATAGGCCTTATCTCTAAAGACCACGCATATAGCAAAAGTTAGTACTAAAATAGCAAAGTACAGACAGGCATAAAATAATATAGGATAAGTGGGTGACATGAACTTATAATAAAGAAATATCAAAACTATTTCCAAGGGAGGATGAATTTAAGCAATGCTTGTTAGAAATGGAAAATCTCAGCCCCCTACCATAACCCCTGAATTAAACGCCAGGGGTAGGGCCCAGCAATCTGTGTTTTCACAGGCCCTCCAAGTGATTCCGATGTACACTGAACTTTGAGAACCTCTGCTTTAGATGGAGAGAATAACATTAAAACTTCTGTGTCAGACCGGCCACGTGGATTCCTTTTTGAGGGATAATAGCAGCTAGCAGCTAATGTTTTTTGAGTATTTGCTATCTATTTGGTACTATATTCTAAGTCCTGTACCTTCCCTGCCTCCTTTAATTCCCACAAAACCTTATGACGTGGTTATGTTTTACCCCTATTTTACTAGGTCATAGAAACAGGAGTGGGAGACCTGCTCTAATCTCAGCTCTGCAGCCAACCCCTGTGCCTCTAAGCCAGTCATTTAACCATGTATGCCTCAGTTTCCTCATCTCTTAAATGGGTGATAGGGCCTGTCTTAACCATCTCACGAGATTATTATAAGGACGATATGATTAAATACCTATGAATACTTTAAAAGCTAGAAATATATTTTTTAATGTTTTTAAAGAAATGTGGTGTGTTTGATAGTGGTTACCCTGATGTATCCCTTATTAACGTGCCGCCCTGATTTTCCTGGAGCAGGACTATGGTAGGTTCTTACTGTGCCACAAGATTGCTCTATATAAAACGGAAAAGTATTTAGAAAGGAGGGCGGTGGAGGGAGACCAGCATATGGGGAATGCACTGAAAGAGCAGCTTAGGAAAAGAGGGAGTCAAAAACAAAGGTCTGTTTGTGGGGAAGGTTTTACAGAAGAGGGGTTCCTGCATCCTGGAGCCCCTTGCTAGGCCCTGAGTAGCTCGGGGTCTGGTAGAGGAGGCCGATGCTCTCTCTCCAGAACTCTACTACGACCGTGGGAACCACCATGAATTTGTGTCCCTGGTGAAGGACTTGGCCCGGCCTGGAGAAATTACCCAGTCACAGGCCTTCGACTTTGAATTCACCCACGTGGAGAAGCCGTATGAGTCCTACACAGGGCAGAATGTGAAGCTCCGGTAAGTTGTGCCCAAAAGCTGCCCCCCAAGCTGCCCCATGTGGAGCAGGACCTGAAACTGTCCACATTTCTGAGGATCTTTATAAGGATACTGAGGAGGAGGAGTGCTGAGAGCAGTGGTGTGCTGGTAAATGTTTACCAAAAGGCTCTCTGGAAGGAAAAAACCCTGGTATGTAGCATTTGTCAATTTCTTTAAAGTAAATATTCCCTCCATGGCCAGTTTCAAGCTACCAACCTGACATCCCCCGATGCAGAGTTGGGAAGAGAAGTACAGTAGCCACCTTTGCAGAGCATTACCCTCATACGGAGACATTAAATGTAAATTTCCCCATTAGCAGAGAATTGTAAAATGTAGCAAAATAATTAGGAAGCAATGAGTTTTTAGTATGTATTACCTTTGTTTTTAATGTAATTCATTTAATTATAAGTTTATATAATTTAATTTTTAATAATTACTGTGTTTAATAACCAGTTGATAAAATTCCTGAAAATTCAACAGTCGTACACTGGTACAAGCTGCCTCCAGCACACCACTGGCTGGGCATCAGGACTTATTGATCCTCAGTCCAGCTCTGCCACACACAAGCAATGTGATCCTGAGTTCTGACACTCAGCTTTCTTACTAGAGAAATGGGTAATAGATTTGGGTCCTAATTCTAGATCTATCCTCTCCACCTTTTCAGTGATGAGAGAATAAAACAAAACACAAAGTGACAAGTTCTTAAAAGAATAATAAACACGATTTAAGTACATGAGATTGTTTTCATTGTTCTAGTCTCAGAAACTGGGGATAGGGACTGATTCCAGGGCCTATGGGGTAAAAAAAAAATAAAAAATACAGAGCAGTCGTAGCATCTTGGATGTAATCCAAGATTATGTGATGTCACTGAGATAAAGGAGATTTTATCCTCTGTCACTCTGGACACTTTGTTCCGGGTCTCGATATTACCTCATAAGATCAGTTCATTCTCATCACCTGAAGGCCTAGGTTTAGGATGGTGCAGAATATAGCATGACGTTTTTTCTTTTCTTTTATTTTTTATTTTTATTTTTCAATAACCATTAACATACAATATTATATTAGTTTCAGGTGTTCAACATAGTGATTAGGCATTTGTATAACTTAGGAAGTGACCATCCTAATAACTCTAGTACCTATCTAACACTGTAAGTAATTATTACAATATTATTGACTATATTCCCTATGCTATATTTTATATCTCCCCTGACTTTTTATAACTGGCAATTTCTACTTCTTAATCCTTTTCCTTTTTCACCCATCCCCTCAACACCCCTCCCATATGGCAACCATCAGTTTGTTCTCTTTCTCTATGAGTTCGTTTCTGTTTTGTTTGTTCATTTATTTTGTTTTTTAGATTCTACATACAAGTGAAATCATATGGTATTTGTCTTTCCGATACAGCAAGACTTTTCCTCCCTTTCTCCCTTTCTCCCTTATCTTCCCTCTTCCTTTAGAAGAATGTTTGTAGGCTCTTCTTTTTCAGTCTTTGCAGTGAGGTCTAAACACAGTCATTGCCCCCACTAAAAACGGCATTTCATAATTGTACTCAGAAAGCAGCACCTAAGCTTGGCTGTGGGATTTATTGTTATTCAACTTTATTTTTTGCAGTGGATTTTTCTTAAATGTTTTTATGTCAGAAGGAAAGATGTTGAAAACAGTATAGCAATTTCTTAAAATGTTAAAAATAGAGTTGTCATTCGATCCAGCAATTTCACTTCTGGATACATATCCAAAAGAAATGAAAGCAAGGACTCAAACAGATATATGTATACTCACATTCACAATAGCTAAAAGGTGGATGCCATCATTGACAGATGAATGGATAAACACAATGTGGTATATACATACAATGGAATGTTATTCAGCCTTGAAAGGGAGGGAAATCCTATCATGTGCTACAATATGGATGAATCTTAAAAACAGTATGCTAAGTGAAATAAGCCAGTCATTAGAAGACAAATACTGTATGATTTCATTTATAAGAGACAAAGTAGAATGATGGTTGCCAGGGTCCAGGGAGTTAGTGTTTAATGGGGACTGTGTTTCAGTTGAGGAAATTGAAAAAGTTCTGGAGATGGATGATGGTGATGGTTGTGCAACTATGAAAGTACTTACATTTACTATTGTACACTTAATATTGGTTAAAATGATAAATTTTATGTTATATATTGTAGAGGAAGAAAAAAACATTTTCTTCTACCTATCTTAGGTTCATTGGCTTAGCTCTGCAAATTAGAGTGACAAAAGACAGATTAGCAAGAGCAAAACAAACAGGTTTATTCACATATGCATTGTGCATACACGTGGAGCTCAAGGATAAGTAACTCAAAGAGGTGGTTAGAACTTGGGTTACATAAGCATTTTAATAGAAAAACAATCTTAGAAATGATAAAAAAGGAAAGGGACTTGGAGATTCTAGGACAACAAATTGTGAGGAGGTAAACCAATGGGGATAGACAAATGAAAAATAAGGGTCATTTTAGCAAGGTTTGTTATATAGATTTCTCTGGTGTAGTCTCTGGGCTGATATGAGTCTGGAGTCGTCTCTTTGAAAGAATGTCCTACTTTCCTGGAATGTCTCTTTGAAAGAATGTCCATCTTCCTGGAAGAGAGGGGGAGGGCCGATCATTTTTCTGGTATCTGCTTCCTCTCAGTTCCTTCTAGCTCTATATCATCTTTATGTCAGAGTGTCATATTTTGAGGTGGCATACTCTGAACCCCTTCTATATTTTACCACAGTAAAAAAGGAAAATAAAAGAAAGGAAGGTGTTGCAGTTGAAATTGATGAAGACTTTAGGATTCATGTTGAGAAAGAAAGGAGATAAAGAAAAGAAAATTATTTAAGGACAGTTTATAGAAGATGTAAATTCCAGATTAAGGGCTTGTATCTTATTACATAGGCAGAGGGAAAACATGACAATGATGTTTTGGGTTCTTTTTTCTTTGTTTTTAGGCAGGGGAGTGGTTCTATTGGAAGATGAATTTAAAGTCAACATGTGGTATTTGATGGATGAGTAGAGTGTGGAGAAAAAACAGTTTGAAGGATAGTATGAAGTCCTAAGAGTTTTGCAGGAAACAAGCAGAAAACTGGGAATTTAATAGACATAGGCAGAATTTACTAGTGAGTGGAGATACAGACAGAGGGCTATCAGGAGGAAGAGATGATTTGTAAATAAGATGATTCATCCAATTTTAAAGTTTGGAGCAGTGGCAGAATAGAGAAGTGTGAAAGATCACTAGACAATTGGAAATTCAATCCTGGCACTCAGGACAGAAAAATGCACTGTTGGGAATCATCTGCTCAGTGATAATAACTGATACGTTTTCCAAGGAGGAAAGCTAAGGGAGAGAAGAGCTCAGGGCCTATTGGGGGCTATTAGCGGATAGTAGGAGGTGAAGCAGTGTAATGCCCTCCTGTGGAACCATGGGAAAGCATTTCAAGGAAGATGAAGTGTTTTAAACTCTAATGTAGAACTGACACTGAAAAAAAGGCCACTGGATTAGGCAGCTGGGAGGCTGGGTGTTATATTTTTCAGGAGGGCAGTTTCTGTTGGTGGTGGCGACTGGGGAAGATGCTGCAGTAGTTAGAACAAGACCCCTCTGTGACAGCTGTCTCTGAAGGACAGTCAAGCAAGAGTGTAAGGCCTGGAGAGTGTTCTGGGGATTGATGAGTTTGGGACTTTTTATAAACTCAGAGCAAGAAGCCTTTAGCTGGAGAGAGATTTGATACATTAAGAAAATGGGAAAAGTTGGAGGTTCAAGATGCCAGACAGTAGACTTTCTACCAAGATTCTCATATTAAAATCATTTGAGAAGCTCTAAAAAATATTGATGCCTCTGTCCCTTTCCAGGGCAATTAAAATCAGTTATGCCTCCTGCATCAGGATTTTTAAAGCCCCTCCCTCCAGGTGATTCTGCTGTGTATCCAGGTTGAGTCAATCTGCTAGAGGGAGAAGGAAAAAATGTCCTGAGAGATAGAGGTGCTATTGGAAGGAGGAAAGGATGGGCAATGGTACAGACACACATGTTTAAACCCTAAGCAAAAAAACAGCACAAAGAAGAGAAGAGAGAGAATTATAAATCATGACTTGTAAGGCCTTCATCTTCTTAGTATAGTAAGAGAAGGGGAGGGAAAGGCCTGGAGCCTGAGCAATTAGAAAAGAGTTAGGAACAAATGTCTTGGGGAGTGTGATGGATGTTACTGAGATGAATGAAATGACTGCCAAGAAGCAGTGCCACACTGAAGAGAGTAGCCCAATGTGTAGTTGATCTGGTTAGCAGTTTTCTCCAGGAATGCTTGACGATGGGGCTTATCTAAGTTTTATTTAAAAGAAAATATAATGAAAGGGGTATTTCTTATTTCCTTGGGTATTAGCAGAGTTAAGTCAAGGGGACAGGCATGCTGGGGAAGGCCACACTAAAGTGGCTGGCCATAGACGTCTGGTTTGGCATACTAAAGCCTTCAGGAGCTGTGTCTTTTGTCTTCTTTCTAACTTGCCCTTTACCACAGCAACCCCCTTTCTGAAGATCCTAGTTCAGCCAGAGATTTTCTTTGTTTGTACACAGCAGGTCCTCTCCCACTTCTGTTGCTTTACTTATAAGATTTATTCTCCCAAATGCTCTTTTTTCTCTCTTCCCAGTACTCAATTCCTATACCTGAATTAGCACTTTCTGTGTATTCTAATGTTTCTGTTTATTTGTCCATCTCCCCCAGTGGACTGTGAGATTATGTCTCTTATTCATCCTATGTCTAGCAGTGAACATTTGCTGAATAAATAGCTAACTTAATTTCTCCATTTCTATTCTTCTAACTATGAGGAACTTAAAATGCTTAGTGATTAAATATTGTTAAACGAACGGCCATGCAGATAGGAGTATAAGATAAATCCCTGTACCCAAAGAGCCAGGAGTTAGTTGAAATATAAAACCTACTCACAAATACATGGTAGGTAATGGTGAGGACTGTGAAAGTCACAGGAATAACATGCTACCAGAATACAGAGCTGAGAAATCACTTTTACTTAGAGCAACATTCTTAACCCAGAGCATGGACTCAAAATGGGATTTGGGGGAAGAGCCTTTGAACTTCCTGGAATTGTAACTGCAGAATGTTGTGTATAAGTGCATAGGTGCATTTTTTCTGGTCCACAGAAGTAAATTCTCAAAGGAATGCAAAGCCCCAAAGGTTAACCGTTGTAAGGGGTTCTTTCAAGTGGGTTGATTTGGTGCTTAAACCTACATATAGCAACTGGAAACCAGGAGTATTCCTTCATAACACGTCCATCTCCTCCAGGTACTTCCTTCGAGCCACCATCAGCCGCCGCCTCAATGACGTTGTCAAAGAGATGGACATTGTAGTTCACACACTCAGCACATACCCAGAGCTGAACTCTTCCATCAAGATGGAGGTTGGGATTGAGGACTGTCTGCACATCGAGTTTGAGTACAACAAGTCCAAGTAAGCGCCTGGGGCCCCAAGTTGTCAAAGAACTGTTTAGGCAGGTTAAGATCGGTCCTGATCAGAATGCAAAGTCATGGGAGCCCCTTGCTTCTGCTTTTTCATGGTGACATGCTATGGGAGAGATCACAGAAATGACACAGAGAATATAAGGTGCCAGACTGGTTGAAGGTAGATTAGCCAGGAAATAAAACTGCATTGACGTAAACTAAGCTATGTTAAATGAAGAAGGTAAATTTAAGTTAAACACCCTATGATGTCTTTGAAAGTCAAGCTGAACTAGTTTTAAGGCTGTTTTGGATTCCAGTTACAGCTGTTTCCTTTTACTGCTGAAAATAATTTCAACATTGTTCCATTATCATCTGTCTCCTATATACAGTATGTCTTTAGAAGGCAAAGTGAAGAAACCAAACACCGGCCGAGGTGAAAAATACCTGATGCCTTTTCATAAAGATCTTTAAATAATTTTATTCTAATCGGCAAGTTGAGAAGCCATATATGTTTTAAACTGTGTTTACTGTTAGAACATGAAAATATTTAAGTGCTTGTAAATCACAACATGTACAGTTCAAAAATGTACCACAGCATCTTTCTTATCAATATAATACATTCTTGAAAATGTTTGAAAATCAAATGCGTGAAAGTAAAAATGTATTCTATTTACAGAGAGCTAAAAAAAAAAAAGTCAGAGTCTATAATTAGGGTTCTCCCTGTGGAAAGACCCTTATCTCAGACTCACTTATCCAGAAGCTCAGAGCAAGGGGACTGAGCCGCATGACCTCCTGCAAAGGGGTTGGGAACAAGGTTCTTTTATACCAAGAACATAGGTGCTTCCTGTAACGGGTGAGAAAAAGATGTGTTTTTTTTTTTCCACCTGCCCCCTGGCCTGGAACCAAGGGGTGTCAGTAAAATGACCACTGTGATCCAGAACAGGCCCTGCATGGCCTGGCGTCCACCTATGGAATGGGGTGGGATGAATTGGGAGGAAAGTTTATCTGGGCCCACAGGGATGTGTAAAGGAACAAGTTTCTTCCCCTTTCTTCTCGCAGTTTCGGGGCTCTGTGGGCCTTCCTGCCCATCAAGACCCTAGGCACCTGACAAAGTGGGTAGCTGGCAGGTATTGCCACTTTGTAGGAGTTCAGAATAGTTATCAGTCAGCAATGTGTTCACGACCAAATTTAGTATATGAAAGGCACTTTTGAGAGTCAGTTACGTGATGTCAAGGGCTGGATACTCCCAGGCTCTGGCACTGCCCTATATGATATAACAAAGAGCCCAGCACTTGGAATTATGTCCTATTCTGCCATTAAGGAGTAGAGCTAAAGTTAGCAGGTATTAAAATTTTTGCACTTTGGGTTTCTGAAAAATGAGGGGCTTAGATCAGGTTAGTGGATTTCAAACACACACACACACACACACACACACACACACACACACACACACACACACTCTATGAGTAAAGTCAAAGAGCTCGCAGCCAGGGCCTTAGGCCCTCCATAAGAGCAGCTGTTCTATGTGCCTGCATATCAGTGCTTCTGTCTGAGATTCCATGTAGAATAAAGAAATGTTCAATTGATTAAAATTGGAAACCCCCTAGAATCTCTGATCTCTAAGCATTTCTTCTGAAATGCTGTGAGTGGCCTACATTCTGCTTTTGTAAGTGTTCTTAGGTTATCTACTTAGAGCCTCCATAGTCTTCGCAAAGCCTGGAAATTAGAAACTTGGGTTAACATCCTGTGTCTATCCCCTACTCAAATCCTAGTTAAATTACTTCAAACTTCCTTTTCTTCACCTGCTGTGTTACGAGGTTAAATTCCAAAGTCCCTGCCAACACTCATGTGCTATGATTCTGAACTTCAGGTTTTGCTCTCTGCCTGCCATGCCTAATACTGGGCTATAGACATACAGACCACCAGCACTACTGCCTGACCCAGAGAAAAGCACTATGCAATGTAGCCAGATTCCTAACAGCTCATACAGCAGAAGCCATGTGAGCAGAGCCCAGAGTGAAGGTGCGGATGGAGGGTGATGCATGCATCTTGCTCTGCTGCTCCTGCCTGGCCTGTCAGGTCCATTGCACGCAAAACTGCTACGGGTCATTGAGGCCCAGTTCCTAAAAGACATTTCGTGGAGCCCAGAGAGGAAAAGCAAGACCTGGTTTTTGCATATGTGGGACTGGCCTCTCATATATGAGGATATCTAAAAGAACAAACACAAAACATAAATGAAGTTACAGTGCTTGAGCAGATAAATCAGATGAGCAAACATGAATGGGTGATGAAACATGCAGGAAAAACATCTTTTGAGCTGTACATAGAAGAATGGAAGGGACAGAAATTACTTTGATTCAAGTAAAGAACATGGTGAGAAATCAGTCTGTAATGGAAGTATGGGTGGCAATATGGGCAAGTGTGCACCAACTCCATCTTTAGCCAACATGCAGTGCACAGTACCCTCTCTGGAGAATATAAAGGCCTATAAATGTGCAAAGGGTTGGCTGCTGTGCACACATCTTAGTTTCTTTACTTTCTCTTCCCTAGATACCACTTGAAAGACGTCATTGTAGGGAAGATATACTTCCTGCTGGTGAGAATCAAAATCAAGCACATGGAGATAGACATTATCAAGCGGGAAACGACGGGCACAGGCCCCAATGTGTACCATGAAAATGACACAATAGCCAAGTATGAGATCATGGATGGAGCACCAGTGAGAGGTGAGCCTCATGGCCCCCACAATCCCTAGCCACCTTGCCTTTTCTCTGTTAAAGTGAGATTTCTATTAATCTATAATTTCTTAATCTCTAATTGTACACTGGGGTCTCAGTAAGGAGGAAAAGGAGGCCTTGAGTCTGTGGAACTCAACTTCTCTCCTGTCTTCACCCAGAAGACCACAAGAGCTCTACTTTCATTTCGTTTCTAAAGTGAGCTTATTGTACCAGAGATTGAATCTCGAGTTATGCCTGTTAAAACAAAAAAGTTTGTAAAATACCGGTTTAGCAGATATAGTTTTAATATTTTCTTACTTTTTCCTGTTGACATTCTGACATTCTTTGCTGCTAGGGGGCAAGAGATTGATAACAGAAGAGTCATTTTTGTTACCTAGTTCTAGCTCTGATAAAATATTGCATTCTCTGAATTCATTCACCAAGTATATAAACTGCGGCCAGCACTACTAGGGGCTACAGACAGCACTAAGAACTGGATAGGAAAAGGGTTCTCTCCTCATTCCCAACAGAGCTAACGTTACGTCTGAGATGAGTGGAGTTGAAAGCTTTGTTATTTGGGGAATCTATACGATTATTTGGGAGTAGCCATCATTTACATAACGATAAAAATGTATTTCTTCATTTAGAAGTGCTTGGTGATGCCAAGGTTTTATTCAGTGTATTCCCACAGTCTGTTACATGCAGAAGTAGGAGTATCATAAATTTAGCAGCCCAAAACACCGGAGACAATGACACCATATCCTTGAGTGTCACCATTCCAGGTCCTTGGAGAAATAGGACTTAGCTCTCCTGATTCTATGTTCCGTTTTTTCAGCAGCTATGCACATTGAACCAATCGTCATTTTCCCTGTACGAATGAAATGGGACACTGAGAAACAATACAAAAACAGCAGATAATTGAAAGATCATTTATATTTAGCTTTAGACTCCATTATAGGTTTGGCCTTTCTCAGTAGAATTATTGCCCTAATTTTGTTGCACTTATAGTAGGAAAGGCACAGTATTAGAGCTGGAGGGAATCTATAATATTACATAATCTGTTTCCGTAATTTTTCACATGAGAAAATTAAGGTCCAGAGAAAGCAACAGACTTACTCAGAATTCACACAACTGGTTAATGGAGAACTGGGACCAGAATGAGGATTTTCCATTTCCCAGAACATTATACCATCCTGCCAATCCATCTTAGAGTGGAGATGTATTTTGGAGGGCATACACTAATTAGGATGGAGGAAAGTAGCATCCAAATTGCTGGGTGACTTTCTAAGTTAGCTGGGGTCTGACAATTGGCTCTTGAAAACCCAACAACTAGATGTATTACATGTGATCAAAAGATTCTTGACAGTAATATCCCTGTGCAGTTCATCTCCACTGTGACTCACAGGTCCCTCTGAGGGGATGGTGAGAGAAGGACATTTAGAAGACACAACCTGGAATGGAATTGCAGAGTCACATTTTTGCTTCAGCAAATCATTGGGCATTGGAATGCAACTCCCCATAAGGCAAAAGCATTTGCTTAAGTGTTCCATGCCATGCTCAGGTGGCATCTCCCTGCTCTGGTCAGAGTGACTTGGTGTAAGGTAGAGTGGTGACTTTGTCCCTTGTTGATTCCTGCTTGGCCCTTACAGGAGAGTCCATCCCAATCCGGCTCTTCCTGGCAGGCTACGAGCTCACTCCCACCATGCGTGACATCAACAAGAAGTTCTCTGTGCGCTATTACCTCAACCTGGTGCTGATAGATGAGGAGGAACGGCGCTACTTCAAACAGCAGGTGAGGCCTGGGCACCTCCTCCAGACCCCTGGCAGCCCTAGCGACAGAACAGTAACAGCATCATCTGCAAAGATCAGGCTTTGTTTCTGACAGGTTAAGGAGAACAGTACTAGTCTCCATGCCACTTATTGGTTTACCAAGAGGTGGAAACCCTGGGTTACCTGGAGTCCCACAGCAAGAATGAGGGTTCCCAGTTGATACCTAGAGTCTGCTTTCTCAGGCCCAACCCCAGCAACCACTCTGCCTTTCTGGCCCACACCATCCAAAGAAGCTCTGGGGACAGGGAGGTATGGATGGCTGTTATCTTTGATGAGAAGTAAGTAGAGGCGGATTTTGCCTAAGAATCCCCAGGAGAAAGCTGGAGCCTCTGGGAAATCCATCTCCACACCATTCTCTCACGATGTCACTTTGCTTCCTCCCAATTCTGCAGGAGGTGGTGTTGTGGCGGAAGGGCGACATCGTGCGGAAGAGCATGTCCCACCAGGCAGCCATTGCCTCCCAGCGCTTCGAGGGCACAACCTCCCTGGGTGAAGTGCGGACCCCCAGCCAGCTGTCTGACAACAACTGCAGGCAGTAGGCCCCCAGGGCCAAGAGCTGCTGGGCCTCCACTCAACACTCCCGTCTACCAGACACCAGTGGCTGGTGGGGTGGGGGACGGGGAGGGACAGTGTGATGCTCAGCTGACCCGTCACTTGCAACCTGAAAACAAATCATGATTTTGACTTAAATTCCTTTTTCTGAAGAACCTAAGGGGCTTGGGCTGGGAAGCAGTGTCCCTGGGATTCTGCGGCTGATATGGGAATAGCGAGAGGTAGCATCCCAGCAGCTGTGTCTCTGGGAAAAGAGCCTTCCATTGAGGCCTTGCACGTAAGCTGCCTCGCATCGTATTGGAGAGCAGAGTGCCAGCATCTTTGGCTCTGGCTCTCTGGCTTCCCGATACAAGATCTGACCCACGTCCCTGAGATTCTAAGCTGCCAATGGGGCCCTGGGCAGTCATGTCTTGTCCTCCCATGAGTCCTTGAGGTAGTGGCAGAAGGAGTTGGGCCTGCCCCATCCTAAGTGGCCAGGGGGAGACTCAAGATCAGGAAGCTACCTCTTTGGGAATCTCGGATGTGGTGCTTTGACGTTTCCACAAGCCACCTCCTTTCTGGCCTTTCTCTCCCTGCTGGGACGCAGGCACCTACCTTCTCCATCTTATATGGATCCTTGTCAGTAATATGCTGGAATAGAAGCCTGTGGAAGGGCCTTTGGCTGATTGTCCCCTCACCTTTGAGAAATTCTGACACAGAGACACCCTGGGGTCAGTGTCATGCATGGAGGGCAGCAGCGTTAGACACAGGAGGCCAAGCTAGTCCACTGAGGAAGTATGATAACTGCACATGGTAGCTGTCTGCCTTCACTATGTGTCTCCATTCATCAGCCCTGAGTGCTGGGTGGTTTTAGGGTATTATTCTATATGCCCCAGAAAGTCTAAACAGGAGCATCTGTTTCCTTCAAGAACAGATCCCAAGAAGGAGCCTTGATCTCTTTGCTTCCCCGTATAATGAGTAGATCCTCATCACTCCTTGCTCTTCATTTAATTTCAGAGAATTAGGGCTGGGTTTCAAACAATTGAAAATTTTGTTCTTACTGTCGCCCAAGCTCTTTCATTCCCTACTTAAACCTAAGAATTACGGGAGAGCAATGAGGTACTCAGAAGAAGACTGCTGCACAACTTCGGAATAATTCTGCTTGCCAAATTATGTCTTCATCACCAGTTGACTGACCACATTTAGGACCATTGGTGTTTTTGTTTTAAAACACATGGATAAAAACTGTCATGGATATTCTTTTTATACTAGAGGCGAGGGGTTTCCTTCTGCTGTGCTGTGCTTGGGTTTGTTGAAGTGTTGACATCCTTTTCTGCCTTATCTGGAAGTGACCAAGAATGACTCTCCTGTTGGCCTCCTTTCCCTTCTAGGAAGAAGACCACGCAGACCCCACTGGCCAATAAGTACAATATTTGGCAGTGTGAATACTCTGTAATTAGGAAGGCAGAGGGTTGGTACCTGTGTCATCTTTCAGTTAGTGTGGAAACGGGAACTTCTCTTTTCCTCAAAAATCAGTGCAATCATGGGCCTTTGACTGGGCAGGGCTCATGGGTCAGCACTGAGACTAGAGGGAAGGGCATTTGGGATAACACTTGGGGTTGACTGGGCACAGCAGAACCAAGGAAAGCGCAGTGGTTTCCCCTATGCTGGACCCCGAGTTCAGGTGCGATGGACAATCCCCATGGGAACAGGATCACTCATTCAGCTGCCCCTGCATTTTCAAAGTTGGGGCTTAAGTGTACGGGGTAGGCAGGTTCTGTGTTCCTTGCATTTTCAGATCTTGAGCTCAGGCTCTTGTGTGCCTCCCATAATGGTATTCTAACTAGAAAGCATCTGTCAATTCCTCTGCCTCCCAATGGACAATACAAATTCATTTTCCAACTTTGCTAACATCTTAAACCTTTCTTCTGGGAGAACTAGAAGTTAGAATTTGCTTTTGTTCTCTCAGGAGTTGTGCACAAGCCAGGTCTTCTGTTTCTCTTCCCCCGTTCTTCTCTGTCCAACTGTGAAAGTGAGGGGAGGCTCTTGTCCCCCTCCTTAAAGGTCTGCATACCTGGGCGTGTATAGGTACTAAACCGAGCAGTGCAACTTGTAATTAAGCAGCTGCGGTGTTTACATGTTTCTTAAAGTGTCGTCTTTTCAATGGCTGTATTTTAAAAAAAAGAACATTTGTTTCAATTGTCTCTCTGATTAAAGAAAGCCTCTGTGGCTTGGAGGCATTATGCCTATGATCCGCCAGGTTCTGTGGTCTCTTTGTTCTTACACCGTCCCACCTCACACACAGGGAAGACAGCCTCCTACCCAGAGCCAACACGCCTGCCCTCTCTGTGTCTGGCCCCTGGTGAACAATGAAGGGCCCTTTATTAGTACATGTTTTAGACAATGGCTGAGAAAGGAATCCCGGTTTTACCTCTGTCTAGCAACTTGTCCTAAAACTGCTGATGGTTTACACCCCCGTGGGACCCATATAACTCCAGGGGTCGGTTCTATTCAGTGGGTGTTAACAGACTAGCTGTGCACTCTGGTATTGCCACAGTGAAAGAAGAAGGTAGAGGTAGCCCTGTATCTTGTCAAGGGACAAAAGAAGCCAGCCTGGAGGTAAAAGGCCTACAGTGGTGTATTCTACACCCAATGCTGTTGTAAAATAAAAGCTTTCCAACATTGATATTAGCATTTTATTGAGAAAGTACACAAAACCCACCTATGTACACAAACCCCAATGAACATAACAAGCAAGCCTCCTCACACCTTTTGTCTTATAAAAGCTTCACTCCTTTGGAATAATGTCTTGCCCATTCCAGCGTATCAGTTAACTTGGTTCCTTTTCCTCCAGGCTCAAAATAAAATCAAATTCTTCTACCAAAAAGAGAAAAAAGGAAGAATTAGGTCCCCTCTCTCCTCTTGAACAGGGAAGTTATGCTAGGCATTCCTCATGTACCAAGGCAGGTAGTCAATCATTCAAAAACTATTTATGGAGTGTTTTACTATATGCCAAGCATTGTTGGGTAGTGGGTACATACTAACGCAAAACTCAGGACATTATTTTCTCCCATGAGGATGTTACAGGCGAAGAGACAGCATAAATACTGTGCCCAAGTTTAGTCAATAAATGAATTCATGGCATCATCCTAGTGCATGGGTAATAAAGGACAGGGCTCGCTCTTACCTTGGGTCAGGGGCTGAATTGAGAGTCTCTGGCGAGTGAAGAGTGCCATATTTTTTAAGGGGCCACCAGTGGCTTTGTGAGCTTGGTGATGGGTTTTGAGCTCCGCCAAGGAAATGAAACGCTTCATCATCCGAACAAACTGTACATCCACCTACATGACAACAGTGTATGGGACAGGAAGACATGTCCACTGTGTTTTAGCTGCTTGCAGGAGGTTCCTATGGGCAGGCTGCTAGTGTTCTTTCTGTTCTTATATCCAAATTCAGGGTACCCTCATGTATAAGAGCTGGTCTCTGTACTTAGACCTAGAGATACCCCAGACCATCCTCCCTCTCTTTGTCTATCCTTCCCCTCATGAAAATAGCAGTCTTTACCATGGCCCATTTGGGGTTGTCTTCTTTGCTGGAGGGATCATAATAGGGATTGCTTTTCTCAAACTGTGTGTGGTCTGGGTAAGCCTCCTTCACAATCTGAAACCAAAACCAAGCCTCCAATCAATTTCCTGTATAGTGAGCTCCAAAGCCAATCTTTAATCCAAGTCCAACTTTCAATTCTGACCCTGCACACTTCTTATTCCATCTGCCTGGCTGCAAAGCCAATGAGGGCTCTGATATCTGGAAATAATAGTCTAAGACAAACATATGAAATTAACCTTGTTTTGACAATCTTCAAAGTATCTTCTAAAACCAAATATTAAAGGTTATTTGTGCCATTTTCCTCCTGCAGTTAATAATTTTATCCTGATAACTCCTGGCTTGGAAGAATTTTTGAGTGAGAAACCAAAGTGTAAAAATAGAAGTCTACACCAGTGGGACCTGAAATGAAGGCCTGCCTTGTTATAGTCCTTGCCACACAGGAAGAGGCCAAGGCAGTTTTTCCATACTCCACTGAGATCAGGAATGGGAAAGAAGGCACTTTTTTTTTGTTACCTATTTAAGCTGTATCCCTCTGTATCTACATGAGTAAGTGTTGCTGAAGGGAGAGGGATTCAGACCAAAGCCTGTGCAACTAACCTTAATAAGTCCGGCAATGCCTGGCTCTTTGCAGTTGCTATGGTAGAAGAAAGCTTCTTCCTCCAGCTTCATGGCTCTAAGGAAGTTCCGAGCCTATCCCAGGGGAGATTAAGAATTATCCTCCTGACCAGCTAGGAAACACTAGCTGTTAGCAGAAATCAAGTCAACTTTTATTAGATGAGTTTTTCTTTATTGCAATTTCCTTCAATTCTATTCTTACCTTTGCCAAAATACCCAGACTTGTATCAGGACACCGGCTAGAACACACACCATTTGACTGCATGCAGTCAGAGAAATTAAAGTACTTTTTAGTATGTTTTTAGGTTTGAGTTCTGGGAAAAAGCAACCGTGGCCAAAAGATTTTGCTACTGAATAAGTCATAAGAAGGAGGCAGGCATTTATCCCATTATAGGTCTCAAGGCCCTGCCCTTCCCCTCTCACCTGATAGTTGCGGACACCATCCCAGCATGCTGTCTGCTTGGGCTGTGCTTTGAGATCCTCAATGCTGAACTAGGCAACAGGAAATAAAGCCATTCATAAATAATCCTGAGCCATTTGGTAAGAATATATGGATGCAGATCACTCCTTCCCCTATAGTAAGGGTGCATCTGGCTACAGTGGAGATGTATGTAGTGGACTGGGAAATAGCTCCACAGAGGTATTTGTATTGGGCAAATGTAAGTAAGCCTTTTTACCTTATCCTTGCTAATTAAGAGGTTTAGTTGAATGGATAATCCAGAGGATAAAGTAATCTGCTGGTTATTTGTATGTCAATTAAAATATTATCTATTTCTTCTATAATATTTTTAATCAGATTTTATCTGGGCTATATTATTAAAATTGGTTTGCATTAATTCTCTGAATCAGGAGCATAGCAGGTGGCGAGAGAAAGGCAACCTATGATTGACATGTCTAGATTAGGAGTTGGCAAACTACAGCCTTTAGACCAAATCTAGCCCCATGGCTGATTTTTGTAAATACAGTTTTAGTGGAATAGAGCCATGCCATTTGTTTACTTATTGTCAATGGCAGAGTTGCAACAGCAACTATAAGACCCGAGAGCCTAAACTATTTACTATATGGCCCTTTACAGAAGAAGTTTGCCTTCCCTGTCCTAGATAGAGGATTCACAAGAACAGATAGTTGATGGTAATAAATCCTGCTGATTTTATTCTTTATTACCTTTTCCCTACCCTTCAAAGTTCAGAAGCTGGTGATGGAACCCTATGGTGTCCCATATTCATTTCTTAATTAAAAGAAAATAGCTTGAATGGATTGGAGACAGGCACATGGTCTCACCTTCACATCTACACCTTTCTCTAGACGGCTTTCTGGCTCTGACTTCATCAGCCAATAGCTGCTTAGATTTTTCGTGCAATTTTTAGAGGTTGAAGTCTTCTGAGGGCTGGAGTTCTCCACTTTAGTTGATGTCTCACCTAGGTTCTTAATCTTGGGACGTTTTCCTGCTGGTCCCTTCTTGTCTGAAGTAGGAGAAGAAACAAGAAGAGAGCTGTCATGCTTGCTGAGAGGTAACATTCCATTGTGGGAAGAGCATATGCTTTGGAGTCAGACCTGGATTCAAATCCTGAATCTGTCAATTACTAGCAGTAGCGGCTTAACGGCTGAACTTCTTTCTTATCTGTAAAAGTGGGACAAGAATGCCTACTTAATAGAGAATCTTCTGGATTATCTATTCAATGGGATAAGAATACATGGTTGTGGTTTAGGATTAAAGATCCTAGCAGAGTACCTGGCACATACAAAGTAGTCAATAAATGATTTCCTTTCCCTCACTCTCTTCTGTGCCTTTGCTAAGACTAGTCTTTCTAACGAGAAAAGTAAGCCCCTATTCCATGGACTTGTTCTGAAGATTAAATAATAGAAATTATAGGCTTAGACAATGCCTAGCTTAACAAATATTCAATAAATATTAGGTATTATCATCGTCATCATCTCATACTTCTTTCCTTGCTCACTGTGCTTCTGTAACCTGCTTCTTTTCTGCTCTTAGGCAATGCTGAGACAGTATATAAAACAGATCATTCAGGACTTTGCAAACATGGTAAAGACTGGCTTTTATCCTAAGAGAAATTAGAGAAAATGTGCCTACAACATAGTAGCACTCAACAGCTAACAGCTGTTAAATTCTTACTATATGACACACTCTAAACTTATTTATTTTTTTCATCCTAAACTCAACTCAGTTAATCTATACAATCTATGAGATGTTCTATTCAACTGGAATATGCACCCCAGATTACACATCTAGTAAATGTAAGAATCAGGACCTGTCACATCGGTCTATCTGAATCCACACTTAATGACTATACTACACAATCTCTGAATTAAATCAAAGCTCCTTCATCAGTCATCATTAAATGTCATTTATGAATGTCTAATACTCTGAACTTTCCTAGTTTAGTTCCTAGTGATCCTTCTGGAGTTAGCAGGAACACTGTAAACACCATATGTGTTGTTACATAACACAGTGTGTTGTAGTCAATCTGGAACCCTTGCAATTCCCAAAAGAGGTATTTTCTCTACCTTTAATTGTTTTGTTCCTGCTCTTTATCCACTCAGAATGCCATTTATCCTTGTGAAAATAAAAATGACATCCCATTTTCTTTGCCTGTGGTTAGCCTTCCCATTCTTTAAGGATGGACAATTCTACTTCCTTCTCAAAGACTTCCCTGTGATCCCTCTTTGTTGTCACACACCTAGCAATTCAGCTTCCTGGACCCTTTCACTTATGTCCGTTTGCATTTTTCAAAGGCAGGAAAAAAAATATATATATATT
>NW_006431288.1:4028217-4035746 GCF_000325575.1 Pteropus alecto
ATATATATATATATTTTCCCCGCCCCCCCCAAAACAGCATCTAGTATTCCTAGGTGGTCTCTCATCCAAGTATTAACCAGGCCGGACCCCACTTAGCTTCCGAAGGAACTGTATATTCTTGAAGCTAGTAGTACATGCCACCCTGTATCACAAATATTTTATTGTGCTTACCCAACAGCTATTGTTTAAATGAGCAAACAAGCTGAAGGAGCTCTGGGTTTAGCTTGGTGCAAAGAGTGAAGGAGATGGAAGGCGATTAGGAATAACAAATGAAAATAATCCACAAAGGATTCTCCCAACAAGGAGGGAGTTGAAAGTATTAAACAATAGAGAAACGTTCTTTATGGGGATGCCTTTTTGCAGCCTAGGTGCAGCTCACCTGGCTCAGCAGCCCCAGCCATCCTCTTCTTGGGTCTCGGCATGGTCTTCCTGCACGGTCCTGAATAGCGGAGGATTCTGGAATCTACCGAGAGATGCAAGACGCCACTCCGTGTGTGCCCTCCCCAGAAACCTGCACAGAGCCAGATGGACACAATGAGAGGAAATTTAGAGGGTATTAGCCCCCGAGGTTCTTTTGCGAACAACACAGACTACCGGGTTTGAGCCCCTCAAATTTCTCCCAGTTACCTATGCCCCCATTTCCACGTCGCATAACCTGCCCCTAAATTCTCCTCAGTTGTTTCCTTGATCCTTCTCTCAGTCGTTTATCATTCTCTCACTGAACCGGATCTACCCCTTCGCAGAACACCCAGCCTACCTCCAACGCGCCGGAAGCAGGGAAACAGCCTCCCGGGGGCGCTTACAAAACGTGTATCTCCTGCCCCCAGACCCCAGGGATCTCTGGGAGTTGTAGTCCTTGCCCCTTGCACGGGACTCCGGAAATCCGGCGCAGTGGGTACCGCCGACAGCAGTACAAAGTCGAAGTGCAGTGTGGGGCACGGGGCAGGGATATAACATCTAGGGCCACAGCCTCTGGACTAGGCGAAGAAGGTAGAAGTGATTCGCTGTCAGACCTTGGCAGTAGCAGGAGTAGCTGCGATGTTGCGAAAGGGTTGCTGGCGGCTCCGAGCGCAACTCTCCTTCCTGCACAGAAGTTTCCAGGTCTCCAAGAGCGGCCACCGGAACTTGGTCTCCTGCATCGATCGTAAGGCTAGCCCGAGGGTGCAGGTGTTAGGGACCCGGGCGGGGGCCGTGGTTCCCACGCTCCCAGGGCGCGCTGTCACCCTTGGGAGGTCCGCACTGCCATCACCCCCTGCCTGCCTATCCCCCGGGCGGTCATCCGCGGACCTGTTCGCCGTGCCGGCCAGTCATCCCCAGGCAGTAGGCACGGTCGTCACCCCTGGGTCGTCATTTCATCCTGTCGACTTGGGTAGCCTTCTCGGCCGACCTCTCTCGGATCTCTGTTGCGCCTCTGGGCCTCGTCTGCTACTCCTCCACCTCCAGACTCGGCTTGTGAAACGTGTGCTCCAGGCCTTTCACTGGTTCTTGAGCCCTTTCCACCCTTCTGCCCACCGCACCCGTCGAGAGGAACTTGAGAGTTTCTCGCCTGAAATGTGTCTTCTATCGCAAAGAGCCCTCTGTGGCTAAATTTTGATATGAAAATACTTTGCAGCTTAATCCTCGTTGCTGATGCTATAAGTTTATTGTTCAAATCTTCCTTAAACTTAATTTATATTGTCAGTCTCTTAAGATCATGTTTCATAAGTAAACTTACATAATAAGGATAAAGGGTTTTACATTTATTCTCACAACTCTGAGGTACATTCTGTTACTATCCCTGCTTTCAGATAAGGAGTGAATGCTTAGGTGCAGAAACTTGTGGCGGTTTTTTGTTGTTGTTTTTGTTGTTTATTTAATTCATAACAGTATGTCATAAAGGCAGTAAGAATGTGAAGGCCTGGTGCTGATAGTGGTAAATGAACAAAAGCTCCAGGTAATAACAAGATTTGCTCACATATTTAGATTTTGTAACTTAGAACCTATACCTATAAAACACTTTTACTGTTGAAATTCCCAAAGGAAAAAAATATATTATCACAAATGGGGAAATTACCAGAGTTTACAGACCTGAATGTCTTCAGGAACCAGAGAAATAATTAAGATTCGAATAAAGGTGGTGAGGACCTAGGCTGACTAGGGAATAACTAGCCACTTTGTGACTCTGTCAAGCACCTAATGACCTTTTTCTTCTGAAACATTTTTTTAAAATTTTAAATAAATGACTCTTCTTTATAGCAGAATAGTCTCTGTATCCCTTAGATTAACATTTAGATCTATAAAGTGCACTAAGGTATAGAATACTGTTTCTTCTCAATATCACCTTCACAAGATGTTGCCCTGTTCTAGCTAGCACTTAGAATTTGGTAAACAGGGTCACCCTTGTTGATACCAAAGCAGATAAGGAGTTGTTCTGGTAATAAATAGGTTAAATATGAATATTTCCAGCAGCTAGTGGTGTAACTTCAGCCAATGAGATGCTTTTTCATGTTTTTAAAAGAAATTATCTTTTAAATAGTAAAATGAAATTGTCTTTTCAATTACATCATCCTACGTATTAAAATTAATGGAAGTGATCAACAAATATTTCTGATTGTTTCACTGTATATTCTAATGTGAAAAATAATTTTAGGAGAATTATAATTTTCTATTTTAATGTATTACATATTTATTACATGTAATTTCCATATTTTACTGGTATTAGTATCATTTTACCAATGAGGAAATTTACTCAATATCTAGTGGCGCCCCCTCATTTTACAACAGGATAAGTGAGGTTTACAGACATACCTGACACTGAAAATTATACAATTTATAGTTTCAGAACCAGAGCTCAAATGACATTCCTCATACAGTCCTCTTTCACTACAATTTGCTACAACTTCTCAAGCATCCACAGAATTCTAAGAAGAACTATTGATTCTCTAGTTAGGTTACTATTTTGGATGCTTTTTAACATTCTTATTTGGAGTTTTTTGTGTACGGTATAAGTCTGATTCACCCTGTGCAGGTTGCTGATCCTCCTGTGGCTGTATGTGTTCACTTCTTGCTTACATTTGAGTTGCTATCAGGTGAAGGCTTTCCTTATCTCATTTAGGCCCTTTTTCTATTTACCTTTACTGTGTGTGTGGGTGTGTGGGCGTTGGCTTCTTAAACTCACCCAGTAGCTCCAAGCAAACTTCACGAGGCCTGGCTTTTGTTTTATTTTATTTATTAATTTTTTTTATAGTGTATGTTTTCTGGGAACTTAGGTATTTTTACTTAGTAACCAGGCTTTCTTGTATATGATTTGCTTTATAACTTGCCTTTTTTTTACTTTTTTCTTCCAAGTAATGCTTTCCTTTTGTTAGCATTCCCTTAACTAAAATTGACTGTTTATTACCTAACTTTAAAAAATGTAATTATGTTGCATTTACTTATACACATGATGTGCAGACATGTATTTTCTGTTATTTACTTAGGATGCAATTCAAATCTATTTCTTTTTTCCTTGAACTACTTGTTTTACTCTGTCAAATAATAATAATAGTAATAACTGTAAACATTGAGCTCTTGCTGGGACCGAAATTCTGTAGCACTTCTATTTATACAGTAAGGTGTCTGCATTTTTACCATTTGTGTCATCCTTTGTGTAAATGCACCATATTCATCTTTGTAACTTCAGTACTGCTCCACAGTGGACAGTCAAATATTCTTTCGTGAATGGTCTTGGAACTTTGTTCTGCAGGAGCATTTCTGCAGGATTGTGCAAATAGATGACCTGACTCCTACTCAGGGAACCATGAATTGTTATCTCTAACAATCTTCCTGAGAGTAACACCCAACAAAAGGTTTCTGCTCTGGGCTCTTCGAGGTAGCCTAATCTTTAATCTTCACAACTATTCATTTCTGAGTTTCCCATCTATATGAAGTCCTGATACAGACTGCTTTCTCCTGTCTCACATAGAAGATGCCCAGATCTGCCCCAGAGAAACAGACTCTGCCACCTGAACTTATTCTCTGTTGGAAGGCCTGTGCGTCAGTAGTAGGCACTGAAATATATTGTCGAGAGTGGACCCTTAGTCTTTTCTTAGTGCTCTTTAGCATCACCCCAGAATGACCAAATTTTTAACATTAGAAAGTAATACAGAGCCCTGCATTTTCTCGTTCCTCCTTACATTTTTACAACCACCACTACTTTAGGGCTTCACTGTGCCTTTAAGTATAGGCATGCACTCCTTTTTTTTTTCCTAGCACACTTGAGGCAGGTGATCCTTTCAAAATGGCAGTACTAAGAAACAACAAAAGAGAAATAAATATGAACAATGTAAGTCGGATTCACCCTGTGCAGGTTTCTGATCCTACTGTAGTGTTCTGGCTCCCAGGATTTGTGATTCTATCTTTTTTAAATTCTCTACACTATGCCCACCAGGTTGAAGTTTTGCACAGAAGCTTTGCCTGCCTCTAGCTGAAAGTCCATGTCACCTTCCAAAACATGAAGCATATTTTAGGCCTTACTTAACTCGCTAGATGACTTAAAGCTCTTTTTCCCAGTTCAGTCCTATCTCACTCTATGCAGTTTTTGAAAAATGTCCTTAAGGGAACCGATTAAAGAAAATTTGTAAAGTAATGATGTTAATTGAATAGTCACTGTTTTATGTAGATATCTTCCTCTTAAAGAGTATTACCTCTGATAAAACACTTTTACAGTATAATCTTTTACAAGATGTTTAAGGCTCTAGGGAAACTTCTCCCAGTGAAGCTGTACTACCTTCCTGTTGGTATTGCTCACTTAAGTCATTGTCTTTAGCTTTTAAGTATCTTACCTAGAAGTGAAGGAATTACCCAAATTTACAAGACTGATAGAAAACGTTCTAAGAATTCTGAGTCCATGGGGAGAAAAAGATTTAGTAAGGACTTAACCATGTTTTTAATATTAGAAGGTTTTCCTCATCATAGTTATCAGTGAATGTCTAAGACTTGCCAAATGCATGGCCTTATGATAGGCTTATCATAATTTACCTTTCCTTAATTTTTTGAATTATTTGAATTATTTGAATTGCCAAATGCATGGCCTTATGATAGGCTTATCATAATTTACTTTTCCTTAATTTGAAAGGTAAGACAAAGTAAATGTATCTTCCTTTCATACTGTTTTTTTGAAATGAATGTTGGTGCCAATAGACAACTATAGACAGATATACACAGATAGGACGGGATTTTCCCAGGATACCAATATAGAAAAGGTAGGACATCCTAAAGGAAGAGAATGTTTATCATAATTTGAGTGTCAATGTGTGTTTATTATTTTTTAATGTGTGTTTATGAAGAGAAAGAGCTAGATTATTGAAAGAATAACTAGGAGGTAAATAAAGTCAGCCAATCCATTTGGAAGTGAAGGAAGAAGGAAAAAGGTGATGATATATCAAAGAAACTAATGGTGGGTGATGTTATTCTCTGGATGTTAAAGGTAGTACTGTGTATGGGAAATGCTATAATAAGTCCACTGTCCCGTCTTCACGGTACTTGGTGGTGGTACACTTCCTGGACCTCTGTTCTGGAACTGAATGTGTGCAATCTTGCCCATAGCTTCCATGGGACTAAATGAAGAACAGAAAGCATTTCAGAAAGTAGCTTTTAACTTTGCTGCTCAGGAGATGGCTCCAAATATGGCAGAGTGGGACCAGAAGGTAAGAATTTTCCTTGTGGCTAGATTCCCCAACAAGTGCCATAATTATCTTCATCTCTTTATCCTAATTGTTCAATGTTTATTTTCTAGTTACAAATGAGAGTACTGGTAATGGTGTGATTCCTTTCCTAAAAGGTATTTTCATTATCTTGAAGATATCTGGTTTTTGTTTTGTTTTTTGGGGTTTTTTGTTTTGTTTTGGTTTTTGTTTTGTTTTTAATATATAAAGATTTAGACCACTCCAAAAACCAAAGTGGTTGTGTTGATAATAAAAAGAAACTTTAATGCCAGAAAACCAGTCCTTATAAAATGCATTTTAAGTGATACCACTGTTAGATGACATATTTAAAGAATCCCTGCACTCTCAAATGCAAACATCTTAATCCCTCGTTTTGCCCTCCAAAGAAAAGTCCATCTGTGAATCACTTATTGGTGACCCTGCTCTCTTTTGTACACAGGAACTGTTCCCAGTGGAAATGATGCAGAAGGCAGCCCAGCTAGGCTTTGGTGGGGTCTATGTACGAACTGATGTAGGTGGGTCTGGACTGTCACGGCTCGATACCTCTATTATCTTTGAAGCTTTGGCTACAGGCTGCACCAGCACCACAGCCTATATAAGCATCCACAAGTGAGTGTCCAAACTTGTAAAGTGCAACAAAATATTCACGTGGGTTGACTGGGAAATTTCAGATAAAAGGGACCAAAGATTTATCTTTTCAGGCTGATCACCTTTGAAGAACTAGACTGTTAAAAGTTCACACTAGGTCTGCTGCTGCCTGTTGGACTTGAATCTGTCATCTTATATGTTGCCCAGATAACCAGGTCTGCCTGCCTCCTCCCAAATCCTAGATTGAGTGGTACCAGACACTCCAGTAGAGTGGTCAGAGCCCAGTCTCCTTTTTCCTCGACCCAAATATGAAACTTTCAGGAATTTGGGAAAGTACATAAAACTCTTTGATTTTTAGGAAGGTCAGTTAACCTAACTAGCAGTAGCATAAACATCCAAGTGAGAAATACCTTGGCCCTGGTTGTCTCTGGGTGATGTGTGTCCTAGGAATAATGTTCTAATCCAGGCCTTTCCTTTAAAGTTGAATCATCTCAATTGTGACATTTCCCTCCACACTCTTCTGTTTCTACTTTTCTGCCTTTGTTCCCTTTCCCCACCCATTCCCCACTCAAACTTCCTTTTCTTTTCCATCTTAATCTCTGTGAATGCCTTTTCTTTTTGCTATACCTGTCAGCATGTGTGTCTGGATGATTGATACCTTTGGAAATGAAGAACAGAGGCACAGATTTTGCCCACCACTCTGTACTATGAAGAAGTTTGCTTCCTTCTGCCTCACTGAGCCAGGTGGGTTTGCCATACTGCCAGTTGAAACGTCACTCAAGTGAAGTCACTGAGAACTCCTTAGCCCATTGATACAAATAACAGTTGTTTACCAAGATGTTTTTGTTGTAGAGTAACTAACAGATGACTAAGAGGCCTCTAGGGCAGAGTTTCTTCAGGCTCTGTGTAGAGGATTCACTGTAAGCTAATGTGATGAGAGATGGAAAATGGTCTGATTGCTATACGTAATTTTTACCAAGTGCAAAGAGTCCCTTTGGCTGTCTGATTTTAAAGTATCAAACTCTGAGCTGTTTGTTTTAAGGGAAGGTTCTCTAGGAGATGCAAGCATGCAAGGGCTTCCTTAACTTCATTGACTTTCCCCCTCACCCTGTCTCTTTCCCCTCTGATCCCTGCCTTAGGGAGTGGGAGCGATGCTGCCTCCCTTTTGACCTCAGCTAAACAACAAGGAGATCATTACATCCTCAATGGCTCCAAGGTACCAGTTTGCGCTCCTCTCAGAACAACTTCAAGATTGTT
>NW_006431288.1:4035773-4061409 GCF_000325575.1 Pteropus alecto
AAGTTAATATTCCCATAAGATTTTTCTGACCCATTTCCTTTATTTACCTTCACTATTTTTATCTCTTGATCTGATTCCATATAATTTTGTTCATTTTTGTCTATCTTTTTTATAGTCTCATCAGCTAGATCCCTAATTCCTCAGTCACTGCAGGTTCTTTTTACCCCTCCTTAGTTTCTCTCTGCCGTTATACCTCTTAGTGTCCTATAGTTGTGGGGACCCTAAGTATTTTCCCAGGTGGTAGGCTCAGAGAACTCATGCATTCCCTGGTCCCTGTATACCTCCTCTGCAATCCCACAGGCCTTCATCAGTGGTGCAGGTGAATCAGATATCTACATAGTAATGTGCCGAACGGGAGGACCAGGCCACAAAGGCATCTCTTGTATAATTGTTGAGAAGGGGACACCTGGCCTCAGCTTTGGCAAGAAGGAAAAAAAGGTAAGTGGCTATTGACAGGGAGCAATTCAAGTTATGAGACTGCCACCTGCCGGACCAAGCTCTGCTCTATTTCAGGAAATAGGTTCACGAACTTTCTAATTTGTCTTGGTGACAGTTGCTTCTAGTAGGCTTTTGACAGTAACATATAAAATAGAGTATCGTTAATAAAACCCTAGGACACTGACTAAAGTGGCAGAGTTTGCCATTAAGATCCACAAGCTGCCTGTTGTTTCAGTGGAAGTGATTTCTCTGTCTTTTCTCCTGCTTCCACTTTTGACCTGTATTTCTTATCCAGCGTTTTATTTTAGTGCACTCTATTATCCCAGGAAGAAATACTTATAGAAGATCTGATGTTCATTAGAAGTCTCAGAAATTATAGGAATATGGGCCACTTTTCTTCTTTAAGTAAAGCTCTTTGGGAGATGGTTGTATTTCAGGAATATAAAAGGAGAGTGTTTCCCTGGATGCTTTGAGAAGACATTCATAGGATTAAGACATCTCATATTGAGGCAATGAACAGCAGAACTGTGATTATGTAACTGTAGCTGGTGATAAGGGTAAGACCCATTCAGGTTTGTTACGTCAAATGACAAGAACAGTCATCTGTCTCCCATATGTACTGTTACAGTTAGAACTTCGGAGGAGAAGTCAGGTAATGAAATATATTTCTCTTCTCATAGCTCCTAGAGTTTCCAATTTTCCTTATATAACTCTTCCTGATCATTTGTACCTGCCAAAGAGTTAAGAGTTGTAATGCTTGTTTTGTAGTATAGCAGATATTTACTAGATACCTACTGTGTGCAAGGCTTTATGCTAACCCCTGGCGGGATACGAAAGTTACTCCCAGCCTTATTTAAGATTATAAGACATATGCCATCTTACCTATGTAAGACATGCTATGATATATAAGATATATAGCTATAGAATTTCTTGATCTAGGAATGTCCGTTTTGGATTATAAAGCACAGACCAACTATGGACTCTGACACATAATTTTACAGGACCCAGTTAACTGATTCAGGTGTTTGATATGATGATTATTTCAACACACATAGGTAGCATCCACCTCGATATTTGTGCTATCTATTGACAGAATACCAAAGCTACCAAAATTTGTGCCTGGAGAAAAATTGCAAATAAGTTTCATAAACTAAAAGTGTATCTTTTCTTCATTTTCTGTTTCTCTCCTCTCACTTTTACGCATATATATTTTCTTTCCTTTTTGTTTATTTTCAGTTTTAATTATTAGTTTTGCTTTATATATTTTTAATGTAAGGGAATTTGGAAGGATGTCTTTCATTCATTCAACAGCTGGTGAGTGCCCCCTGGGTGCCAGGCACTCTTCTAAGTAATAGGGCAGTGAACAAGACAGACATGCTCTGCCCTCATGGAATTTACACTTTAGTAAGTAGGGACAGACAATACACACATGAAGAAAAAAGATACCTTCCTAACTAGCTCATTGCTAGAGAGGAAATAAAACAATATCAAAGGACACTGATTGAGGAGAGTTTCTTTAGATACAGATTAAATCAGTAAGGGCACAATATTTTAGATGACATCTGAAGTTAGAAGGAGCCAACTGTGAGAATTCTGGGCAGAGACAGCAGTAGATACTGAGGGCTTGAGATGGGAATAAGGTTAGCCTATTTGAAGAACCAAAAAGTAGTTCAGTATGGCCCAAGGGTAGTGAGCAAAGAAGAGAATCGTAAGAGATGAAGTTGGAGAGGTAGGTAGGGCCTTGTAGATTAAGATTCAGTGTGAAAAGTCATCCACCGATCCTCATGGTTGATTTGGCTGTTCTGATAACTTCACCAGCTGGCCTTTTTCTTTCCTTGCTCTATGGCCCTCTTTTCTGCAAGCATGTGCTTTGACTTGGCATATTTAACACATTATATAGCTGAGAGCTTTACACCACCAACTGTGCATTGACTTTATGAGAAAGTAATAAGGACTTGCTTTATCTTAGATTTAGTTGTTAAAAAGTTTTGTATAGAAGAATGAGTTTTCTCCTGGGATGGGTGGAATTGAGGCCTCTTAGAAGAGAGTATGAAAATAACACGTGAGACATAAGACAAGACTAATAATAGAGGTTCCAGTCAAAATGGCAGAGTAGAAAAAAAACCTACTTGCCTCTTCCCATGACTGCATTAAAATTACAACTAAATCATAGAACAGTCAACCTGGAGAATCATCTAGAGACTAGCTGAACAGAACTTCTATAACTAAGGATATAAAGAAGAGGTCATATCCAAACTGCTAGGAGGGGCAGAGACGCAAAATGGGCTGGTCCCACACTCACACGCATAGTAGAACATTGCGGGGGGTATCTCGGCTGTAGATGTCTTCCCGGAAAAGCGAAGGGCCCCAACTCCACCCCAGGGCTCGCAAGCCCACAGTTCCAGTGCCAAGAGGAGTCCCCACAAAATCTGGCTATAAAAATCAGTGGAGAATGTGACCATCTGGGTGAGACATTGGAAACCCAGATGTCCCCTTAAAAAGCCCACACACAGACTCACTCACAGGCACTTACCTTGGGCTCAGATGAAGGGACAGCAGCTTGGGAGGTGCCAGAGACATACAAGGAAAGACTGAGTTATGTGGCTTCAGGGCTGGAGCACTAGCCATCATTATTCCTATGTTGAGCCCTCTTCTTGTGCAATTTGTTGGCAGGCGCCATCTTGCCTGTATTGAGCCCAACCCCAACACAGCCAAATCTAAATCTGCATTGACCTAATGAGCTCTGCTAACTCTATTCCAATGACTCCCTCAAACCCCACCACACCCCACTCACAAATTGCCAGTGGAAATTTTGTGGCTGGGCGAGTCCCATACCATGCTCAAAAAACTTCAACAGCAGTCAACAGGCTTCAACTCACAAACCTTAGGAGATATTTTTGGTGGCAAGCAAGGAGCTCTGTCCTGAGCTGCAGTAGTTCTTGAATAAATATCAAGAGTTTGTGGGCCCAGGGTGGGCAGCAGCTCTCCTTGGTATGATCTCAGACTTTTTTTGAAAGTGGCCATAGGCTTGACATTGGCACCAAGTCTGAATCTGAACTAACGTGGGGAATACTACTTGCCCCACCCTGGTAATTCCCTAGGACCTTGCCCCTTCCAATTTATGTACCATGCGAGGCTCTTTCAACTGCTGAGCCTTATGGGCAGCTGGAAGGCACCCTCAGGCTTTGGGGTGCCCTAGGTCTTTTGCTGAGTTGCTGCAGATCTGGTACTGGAAACATTCAGCCTCAGTTCATTGTCTGGCCTCTCCCATGTGCCTACAGGTCAAATACAGACAGCCACCAACCACAGATCGCTTCGTAATTCCTACCAGGTAGCCTTGGGCCGGTCACAGACAGCAGCTGACTTTGGCCTACAAGGGAGCCCCTCCCAAGGAAGTACAGAACCACCACATCCAGAGGCTATCGTCAGACCACTGCCTGATTTGCCCCACAAGCGGTGAACCCAAGGGGTGGTGTCAACAGGAACATCAGCCCGCTGGGGCAAATCCCACTTTGTGGGGTCAGCCCCCACGTAATAGCTTATACACCGTGTTTATGGCCAGTCCTCACAGCCAGTTAGCGTATGCGTTGATCCCACCCACTGACATGCAAATAAATAAGGCTCAACTACAACAGAAGGGTACACATAACCCACACAAGGGATACTGCTAAAGCACCTGACCCATGTGACTAGGGAGACTGTGCCACTGGGCCACACAGGATACCTACTACATTAGGCCACCTGGCTAAGACTGGGATATGTATCAGATCTACCTAATACATAGAAATGAACACAGAGGGAGCCAAAATGAGGAAACAAACATGTCATAAATGAAAGAACAGGAGAAAATTCCAGAAAAATAACTAAGTGAAATGGAGGCAAGCAACCTACCCAATACAGAGTTCAAAACACTCATTATAAGGATGCTCAATGAACTTAGGGGAAGAATAGATGAGCTCAGTGAGAATGTCAACAAAGAGATAGTAAGCACAAAAAGGGGCATAGAAACCATAAAAAAGAACTAGTGAGAACTAGTCAGAAATGAAGAATACAATAACTGAAATGAAGAATATACTAGAAGGAATCAACAGTAGATTAGATCAAGAAGAGGATCGAATCAGCAATTTGAAAGACAAGGTAGTGGAAAACACCCAATTAAAACAGAAAAAATAATTTTAAAAAATGATGATAGTTTAAGGGACCTCTGACACAACATCAGTTATAACAACATTTGCGTCATAGGGGCACCAGAAAGAGAAGAGAAAGAGAGCAAGGAATTGAAAACCTATTAGAAGAAATGACGGAAAACTTCCCTAAGCTGGCAAAAGAAATAGACATGCAACCCCAGGAATCGCAGAGTCCCAAACAAATGAACCCATACAGACCCACATCAAGACACATCATAATTAAAATGACAAAGCATAAAAACAGAATCCTAAAATCCAGCAAAAGAAAGGCAGCTACTTACAAGAGTACTCCATTAAGAATGTCAGCTGATTTCTCAAGAGAAACTATGCAATCCAGAGTGATTCACAAGAAATATTCAAAGTGATGAAAAGAAAGGACTTATAACCAAGACAGCTATACCCAGCAAGGCTATAAATTAAAATTGAAGGTATGATAAAGAGCTTCCCGGACAGGAAAAAGCTAAGGAATTCACCACAACCAAGCCAGTGTTACAAGAAATGTTGAAAGGACTTCTTTAAGAAGAAGGGGAAGAAAAAAAAAGAACATAAATATGAATAATAAATTGACAGTAACTATGTACCTATCAATAATCACTTTAAATGTATATGGATTAAATGCTACAATGTAAAGACATAGGGTAGCTGAATGGATAAGAAAATAAGACTCATGCATACATATGCTGTCTATAGGAGACCCACTTCCGATCAGGAGACATATGCAGACTGAAAGGAAAGGGATGGAGAAAGATATTTCACACAAATGGAAATGAAAAAAAAGCTGGAATACCTATACTTATATCAGACAAAATAGACTTTAAAACAAAAGCTATTAGAGACAAAGAAGGACATTATAATGATAAAGGATTCAATCCAACAAGAGAGCATAACCCTAGTAAACATTTATGCATCCAACATAGGGGCACCTAAATAAGTCAACTTTCGACCTACATAAAGGGAGAAATCAGTAATACAGTCATAGTAGGGAACTTTAAGGGAGAAATCAGTAATATAGTCATAGTAGGGAACTTTAACACCCCATTGACACCGTTGGACAGATCAAAAATCACTAAGGAAACAGCAACCTTAAATCATGCGTTAAACCAGATGGATTTAATTTATATTTTTAGAGCATTACACCCCAAAGCAGCAGAATATATATTCTTAAGTGTACACGGAACATTTTCCAAGATAGACCACATGCTGGGCCATAAAACCTATCATACATCTTCTCCAATCACAATGATATGAAACCAGAAATCAATTACAAGAAAAAAAAAATGAAAATTACACGAACACATGCAGGCTACATAACATGCTACTAAACAATGAATGGGTTAATAATGAGATCAAAGTAAAAATCAAAGATACCTTGAGACAAAATTAAAACAATGATCTCAAATCTATGGGACACAGCAAGAGCAGTCCTAAGGGAAATTCATAGCAATACAGGCCTACCTCAAGAAACAAGAAAAATCTCAAAGAAACAATCTAACTTTATGCCTTAAAGGAACTAGAAAAAGAACAACAAAATCCAAAATGAGTAGAAGAAAGGAAATAATAAAAATCACAACAGAAATATATGAAATAGAGTCCAAAAAAAAAAAAATACAAAAGATCAATGAAACCGAGAGCTACTTCTTTGAAAAGATAAATGAAATTGATAAACCTTTAATGAGACTCATCAAGAAAAAGAGAGAACCCAAATAAAATCAGAAATGAAAGAAGTGACAGCTGACTCCACAGAAGTACAAAGGATTATAAGAAAATACTACTAACATTTATATGCCAACAAATTGGACAATTTGGAAGAAATGGATACATTCCTAGAAACATACAGTTTTCCAAGACTGAGTCAAGAAGAAACTGAAAATATGAAACGACTGATTACTACTGGTGAAATCAAATCATAACCAAAAAAACTCCCAACAAACAAAGTCCTAGACCAGAGGGCTTCACAGATGAATTTTATCAAACATTCAAAGAAGAATTAATACTTATTATTCTGAAACTACTTCTAAAACTTCAAGAGGAGGGAAGGCTCCCAAGCTCATTCTATGAGGCCACCATTACGCTGATTCTAAAACCAGACAAAGACATTACAAAAAAAATTATAGACCAATAACCCTGATGAAAGTGGATGTAAAAATCTTCAACAAAATATTAGCAAGCCAAATTCAGCAATACATTAAGAAGGTCATATACTGCAATCAAGTGGTATTTATTCCTGGGATACAAGATTATTTCAATATCTACAAATCAATTATTGTGACATCATATTAACAGCTTGAAAGATAAAAACTCATATCAATAAATGCAGAAAAAGTGTTTGACAAAATCCAGCATCCATTTAGGATAAAAACTCTCAATAATGTAATAGAAGGAACATACCTCAACATATTAAAGATCATATGTGACAAACACACAGCTAACATAATGGCAGAAAGCTAAAAGCGTTTTTCTTAATATCAGGAAAAGACAATGCCTACTTTCACCATTTTTATTCAACACTGTAATGGAAATCCCAGCGACAGCATTCAGACAAGAAAAAGAAAAAAGTCATCCAAATTGGAAGGAAGAAGGAAAACATTATTTGCAGATGACATGATACTGCACTTAGAGAACCCTAAAGATCTCACCAAAAAACCCCCAACTATTCAAACTGATAAATGACTTCAGTAAAGTAACAGGATACAAAATTAATAATATTAAGATTTTATGCACCAATAATGAACTATCAAAAAAAGAAATTAAAACAATCCCATTTACAATTACATCCAAAAATAAACACTAGGAATAAATTTGACAAAGGAAGCAAAAGACCTGTACTCAGAAGATTATAAAACATTGAAGAAACTGAAGAAGATACAAATAAATGGGATCATATACCATGTTCATGAATAGGAAGAATTAACATCATTATAATGTCCATACTACCCAAAGCAATCTATAAACTTAATGCAGTCCTTATCAAAATACCAATGCCATTTTTCACAGAACTAGAACTAATAATTCTAAAATTTATATGGAACCACAGGAAAACCCAAATAGCCACAATAATCTTGAGAAAGAAGAACAAAGTTTGAGGTCTCACGATACCTGCTGGTGTAAGAACAGACACATGTCAATGGAACAGAATGGAGAGCCCAGAAATAAGCCCACACCTATATGGTCATTTAATCTATTACAAAGGAGGCAAGAATATACAGTGGGGTACAGACAGTCTCTTCAACAAATGGTGTTGGGAAAATGGACAGATAACATGTAAAAAAAATATGAAACTGGACCACCTTCTTACACCATATACAAGAACAAACTCAAAATGGATTAAAGACTTAAATATAAGGCCCCAAACCATAAAACTTCTAGAAGAAAACATAGGCGGTAAACTGTCTGACGTGGCTCTTAGTAATATTCTTTCTGATATATCTTCCCGGGAAAGGAAAACAAGAAATAAATGAGAATCAATCAAACAAAAATCTTCACACAGCAGAGGAAAACAAAATGAAAAGACAGCCTCCTGGATGGGAGAAGATATTTGCCAATGATGCATCTGATAAGGGATTAATATCCAAAATTTATGAAGAACTCATACTACTCAACACCAAAAAAGCAAAGAATAAAAAAAGGACAAAGGACCTAATAGCCGCTATTCCAAAGAGTACATATGTACAGATGGCCATAGACATATGAAAAGATGCTCAACGTCACTAATCATCAGAGAAATGCAAATTAAAACCACAGTACTGGAAGGTTTCAGATTGGTGGTGAGACTGTGGGAGCCTGAAAGAAAATAAGATCACTATCAGGTCAAGAGACTGACTGGGAAGGCCTTAGGAGGCTTCATTTAAGCTAGACTGATGGAGATTGGGGTTGGGGAGTATTCCCGGTGGAGGAAGCAGAATAAGCAAAAATATGTATTTAAATACCTAGAAGCACATTATGTTGACCAGCTTGACTGGAGTGGAGCATACTTACAAGTGACAAAGAAAAGGCTGAGAAAGAAGGATTGGACACATTTTTGAAGACCTTAAATAAAAGGCTGAGGAATAAAGTTTATCTTTCTAACAAAAAGGAGCTATTGAATTTTAAAATATCATTAAACCTCAAAGTTCTTTGAAGCCTTGGAAAGTACCTGGAAGAGCAGATGAAAGAGTCAAGTAGTGAGAGCCTTAATCTTTTTATTTTATATACCTCTAAATAAGATTTTATTTGAAGAAAGTGACTCTGCTGACTTTCTAGTACAACTCCCTTGTATAGGAGAAAACAGAAGCCACAAAAAAGCCAAGTGGTTTGGCCAAAGATGAAGAGTATAGCTGGTTAATTTGCATGACATGGACTACATCTCAAGTATTCAAAATTTTCTCTGGGCTTGTGACATATATTCAAGGATGTCTTGGTAAGTCAGCTTTTTGGAGAAAACAGAACCCAAAAATATCCTCATAGTTTGCCAGTAGTGTTTGCCAGTTTTCTATGGAATAAATACTCCCACTATGGCTGATTTCAAGCCACCTATGTGATGTCACTGAAAGCCATGTTAGGAAACGATGTGCATAATTGGCTTTTGTGAGCTGGATCTCTCTGCAGTTAAATGATTGACTTAGGTATTGCCAACACAGTGAATGTTACTCATGACATCCTAGAGGAACACTAAGCTTTTGAAAGAAGTATGGCTATTGTTAGTAATAATCCTTATGTTGTCTTCATGTAAGGAGAAGTAATCCAAATAATTCTTATATTGTCTGTTTTTTATAAAACAATGTACTCATAGGGGCACCAAAGTGAGGACAGTCCTGCCCCAATCCTAAAAGAAATTGTGAGAAGTGTTTGTGAGTAGGTTAATCTGGAAGAGTAGACATTAGAAAGTAGATGCTCTTAATATGTTAAAAAATGTTCGTCTGAAAAAAGAAATCTGTCATAGTTGAGAGAGATTTAAGTCTGACTGAGCTTTTATTTCTCATTTTAGTTCTAAAGGGTCTGAATCTCAAGGTTAATGGAACCTGTAATTCACAGGCTTTCATCAAAAAAGAACACCACCCTGAGTGGTGAATGAATAATGGGGCAGCCATACAGTTCCTAATTTTTGCCAGGTGGGGTGGAACTCTCATCCAACCCGAGCCGTGATCTTTGAAGACTGTGCTGTCCCTGTGGCCAACAGAATTGGGAATGAAGGGCAGGGCTTCATCATTGCCATGAAAGGACTGAACGGAGGGAGGATCAATATTGGTGAGAACACGAAGGGATACAGCAGGCAGGGGCAGGCAGCACTGTACTTCCAGCTCAGTTGAAGTGTTGGCACTCTTCCTTTCTAGCTTCCTGCTCTGTGGGGGCCGCTCATGCTTCAGTCATCCTCGCCCGAGATTACCTCAATACCCGGAAGCAGTTTGGAGTGCCTCTGGCCAGTAACCAGGTAACTGCTCTGGTGTCTCTGCATTTTGCTTCCCACTCTTTGCACGAGACCCACATTGTCCAGGAGAGTGTGGAGTTCTGCTCCCATCTTAGCCAGAACTTGTGCTCTATCACTAATGTTTTTCCAAAGGTAATAATATTCAATGAAGTGCAGGGCAAGTGAAGTAGACTTAGAACTTATAAGGTAGTGTGTTTTCTCTGTAGAAGAGGCAGGAAGCTTTAAAGATTGGAGTCACTTAAAAAAGCTATCTCATTAAAGATGGCTTACAGAGGGCTCCAGATCAGGTGCTACTCTAAGCCTATCTTGTCTGGTTCTCTTCTGCCCTATTGCTGTAGCACCTGCAATTCAAATTGGCTGATATGGCAACAAGGCTGGTGGCCTCACGACTGATTATCCGCAGTGCAGCGGTGGCTCTGCAGGAGGAGCGGGAAGATGCAGTGGCCCTAAAAGGACAAGGACCTAATAGCCGCTATTCCAAAGAGTACATATGTACAGATGGCCATAGACATATGAAAAGATGCTCAACGTCACTAATCATCAGAGAAATGCAAATTAAAACCACAGTACTGGAAGGTTTCAGATTGGTGGTGAGACTGTGGGAGCCTGAAAGAAAATAAGATCACTATCAGGTCAAGAGACTGACTGGGAAGGCCTTAGGAGGCTTCATTTAAGCTAGACTGATGGAGATTGGGGTTGGGGAGTATTCCCGGTGGAGGAAGCAGAATAAGCAAAAATATGTATTTAAATACCTAGAAGCACATTATGTTGACCAGCTTGACTGGAGTGGAGCATACTTACAAGTGACAAAGAAAAGGCTGAGAAAGAAGGATTGGACACATTTTTGAAGACCTTAAATAAAAGGCTGAGGAATAAAGTTTATCTTTCTAACAAAAAGGAGCTATTGAATGTTTTTATGTAAGGAAGTGATGGTGATGTGAAGACAGTAGTGTTTTCAGAACTATAGGGAACTGAGAGATTTTATATAGTCTTGTGATTTTAAAATCTGTTATCATTAAACCTCAAAGTTCTTTGAAGCCTTGGAAAGTACCTGGAAGAGCAGATGAAAGAGTCAAGTAGTGAGAGCCTTAATCTTTTTATATATGAAACCTCTAAATAAGATTTTATTTGAAGAAAGTGACTCTGCTGACTTTCTAGTACAACTCCCTTGTATAGGAGAAAACAGAAGCCACAAAAAAGCCAAGTGGTTTGGCCAAAGATGAAGAGTATAGCTGGTTAATTTGCATGACATGGACTACATCTCAAGTATTCAAAATTTTCTCTGGGCTTGTGACATATATTCAAGGATGTCTTGGTAAGTCAGCTTTTTGGAGAAAACAGAACCCAAAAATATCCTCATAGTTTGCCAGTAGTGTTTGCCAGTTTTCTATGGAATAAATACTCCCACTATGGCTGATTTCAAGCCACCTATGTGATGTCACTGAAAGCCATGTTAGGAAACGATGTGCATAATTGGCTTTTGTGAGCTGGATCTCTCTGCAGTTAAATGATTGACTTAGGTATTGCCAACACAGTGAATGTTACTCATGACATCCTAGAGGAACACTAAGCTTTTGAAAGAAGTATGGCTATTGTTAGTAATAATCCTTATGTTGTCTTCATGTAAGGAGAAGTAATCCAAATAATTCTTATATTGTCTGTTTTTTATAAAACAATGTACTCATAGGGGCACCAAAGTGAGGACAGTCCTGCCCCAATCCTAAAAGAAATTGTGAGAAGTGTTTGTGAGTAGGTTAATCTGGAAGAGTAGACATTAGAAAGTAGATGCTCTTAATATGTTAAAAAATGTTCGTCTGAAAAAAGAAATCTGTCATAGTTGAGAGAGATTTAAGTCTGACTGAGCTTTTATTTCTCATTTTAGTTCTAAAGGGTCTGAATCTCAAGGTTAATGGAACCTGTAATTCACAGGCTTTCATCAAAAAAGAACACCACCCTGAGTGGTGAATGAATAATGGGGCAGCCATACAGTTCCTAATTTTTGCCAGGTGGGGTGGAACTCTCATCCAACCCGAGCCGTGATCTTTGAAGACTGTGCTGTCCCTGTGGCCAACAGAATTGGGAATGAAGGGCAGGGCTTCATCATTGCCATGAAAGGACTGAACGGAGGGAGGATCAATATTGGTGAGAACACGAAGGGATACAGCAGGCAGGGGCAGGCAGCACTGTACTTCCAGCTCAGTTGAAGTGTTGGCACTCTTCCTTTCTAGCTTCCTGCTCTCTGGGGGCTGCTCATGCTTCAGTCATCCTCGCCCGAGATTACCTCAATACCCGGAAGCAGTTTGGAGTGCCTCTGGCCAGTAACCAGGTAACTGCTCTGGTGTCTCTGCATTTTGCTTCCCACTCTTTGCACGAGACCCACATTGTCCAGGAGAGTGTGGAGTTCTGCTCCCATCTTAGCCAGAACTTGTGCTCTATCACTAATGTTTTTCCAAAGGTAATAATATTCAATGAAGTGCAGGGCAAGTGAAGTAGACTTAGAACTTATAAGGTAGTGTGTTTTCTCTGTAGAAGAGGCAGGAAGCTTTAAAGATTGGAGTCACTTAAAAAAGCTATCTCATTAAAGATGGCTTACAGAGGGCTCCAGATCAGGTGCTACTCTAAGCCTATCTTGTCTGGTTCTCTTCTGCCCTATTGCTGTAGCACCTGCAATTCAAATTGGCTGATATGGCAACAAGGCTGGTGGCCTCACGACTGATTATCCGCAGTGCAGCGGTGGCTCTGCAGGAGGAGCGGGAAGATGCAGTGGCCCTGTGCTCTATGGCCAAGCTCTTTGCTACAGATGAATGTTTTGCCGTAAGTGATGTATCTCCTGGGCAAACAGGGAGCAGCTGCTATATCCAGGGATGTTGAGAGCCATCAGTCAACTGGGATGCTGCAGGGATTGCCTTGGGGCTTAAGGATATAAGTTAACTCATGAGAGGCGTGCATGGGAGCTCTCATAGCTGGCCATTTACCTGTTTCATGCCATTACACACTTCATTCTGTCATTGTCATTTGTGTTTAGTTGAGACCTACCATGTTTCCAGTGTCAGGGACAAAATGTTTCCACCTTGAGGCTGCGTGGCCCCTAGATGGCATCTTAACTTCATAGAATCTCAGCCCTGGTGTTTGCAGGTAGCTTTTCCCCTTAGATAATGAGCCAGAAAGGCAGCAGTTTCTGTGTTGCCTGTCTGGTGAGAACTGACAAGTTCAGGTGAACTCTGCTTGTCTCTGAGTACAGAGTACATGGAGCCTGTCTTTTGGCTTGGCTAGTTATCTGTAGGCTTTTCTTTCTCATATTAGTTTACAGGAGGCTGCCAGATTAGGGGCTGGGATGAGAAGAGAGAAGCCACTTGTTCTAGTCTTCCTAGAATTCAAGATCTTAATCCCTGTTTCCCTGCAGATCTGCAACCAGGCCTTACAGATGCATGGAGGCTACGGCTACCTGAAGGACTATGCTGTTCAGCAGTATGTACGGGACTCCAGGGTCCATCAGATCATTGAAGGTAAAAATTTCCAGAGGTTATTCTCTCTTTTAGAACAGTTACAGGATCACCACTTTTCCCCAGCTTGTCTATCCCCAGACTGTCTGGCTTTCAGGGTTCCACCAGGCCCTGTCTGTCTTTGACATCCTCCTTCCTCACTCCTCCTGACACTGCCTTGGAAGGGCCTGCATTGGTGCCATACAAAGAGCACAAACCTCAGTCAGGAGGCTCTGCTTTATCATATGGGTAAGTCATTGATTCATTCCACTTCTGCTCTTTTTCTTCATAAATCTTAGGAAAGGCTCAAACTGAGATAATATATGAAAAAACATTTTGGAAGCTACAGCAGCAATTATTCTCTATTGTTATAAAATACTTGCTATAAAGTAATCGGAATCTCAAAACTTCTGTACAGTAATTTACAGGGCAAATGTTACCAATTTGATCACCACTGCCTCTACAAATTGATTATCAACCAGATGGTCCAAAAGATATCTCTGTCAATATCGCTAATGGATTTTTCAGTAAAATAAATCATCCGTATATGGGTATCTTCTTGGTAATCACAGACATTCAGGCTGGGAAATGTGTAAGCTATTGGAGTCGTGCTCAGAGCATGGCTTTCTCCACTCTCCACACCAGTGTGTAAGTCTCAAAATTACATGACCGTTGTTCCAGCTAGCGTAGCCGAGGCTGTTACACTGTAAGACAAGCCGAAAGAGCAAAGGCTTGTCTAAGTGACTTTCAGTGAAATAATGTGGGGCTGCTTGAATGGAGCATAGAAGAGGCCTATGAGCAGTGGCCTCCTTGCTGCTTTCAAAGCATGCTTCACAAACCTGAGCATGCATCTGAATCAATTGGAGAGCCTGTGAAAACATTCTTGGGCCCCAATCCCCAGAGTTTCTGACTTAGGGGGTCTTGGGTGGGCCTAGGAATTTGCATCTCTGCTGCTGCTTGTCTGAGAACCACACTCTGAGACTCACTGCTCTGTTGTTATATCCAAATCACAGGCTTCTAAAGGTTAGTCTCTGCTTTCTGCTGCAAACCTCCTCCCTGAAGTATATTTATGAGCTCAATTGCTAGTGCTCAAATTAAATTCACTATAGTCTTATTCCTCCTACTACTCCTGCAATTACTTTTTGACCCAACATTATGAATGTAGGAAACTTCACCTTCATTGTAACTGTCTTGTAACCCTGTTACAATAAATGGGAGAAACCGGATATGTTTATTTCAGGCTACATCATCATCCACTCCTAGAATATTCAGGTGCTGATCTTTATCACTTTGTTTCATCATGGATTTTGTTATTGGATAAAGCTACAATTTTAGATTTGGTTTTATTCATTCCTCATGGGGGTTCATATTTCTCTTTGTATTAAGGCCATTATAAAAATGAAGCAAGCAACTGACCCCCTTTTTCAGGGAAAATGTTTTTGTTTGTTCTTTTAAAATTGTGTTTTCTGATTATCAAAGATTGGTATATTTATTGTTGAGAACTTACAAAATATAGGAAAAATTTTTAAAAAGTCACTCATGTTTCTACATCTAGAATTAATACGTTGGACTCCTTTTATATTTAAGTCCAAAAATATCCACTTTTGGTCTTTTTCTATGCCTTTGTAGGTATACTATATATACTATTTTATGTTTTTTTGTTTTTTTTTACCAAACATAAGTATTTTTACCATCAGGAGAGGTTTTTTGTTTTGTTTTTGTTTTTGTTTGTTAATAAATTTATTCCTCGGTTTCTAACATTTTTCTCTACTTTGGAGGGAAGTCTGTGATAACCTCTTCCCTCACAGGAGTAAAAGCAACAATTGTAGTTTACAGCCGTGACTACCCTGAGCTAGGCTCAGAGCACCCTGGTCAGAGCTTTACTGAGCTCTCAGACTTGCTGCTACTAAATCTTTCATTCTTATTCCCTCTTGCAGGTAGCAATGAAGTGATGAGGATGCTGATCTCTCAAAACCTGCTTCAGATATAGCTCCCAGACTTGATGTTCTGGCATGATGTTTAATGTGCAACTCGAATTAGTATTGAGTGGCTCCATACAGATGGTTCTGTTACAAATGTGTCATGGATTAGATGGAAGGACCAAGTTCTGCCAGGGTTACCCTTCACTCTGTGTGTTGGCAGCAGTGTCAGCTATAGGACTGGGCCGGAGTCTTCAGAAAACTGGAGGACCTGCCCTGAATGAGGATGTAACAAGAGGACACATTACCGTGTTTGCCTAATGCATAAAGGTGACTAATGAAGATGCACCCGCTGACAAATCACAGTCCTCTCTCAGATCCACATTGTCTTGATTTGTCTACATTTTGCTGATTCACTGATTTTCTTTCAGGGATCAAGGTGTGGAAAAGGAGAAATGAAGAGAATATGTCCTCCTATCTTTTTCTGTCCTTTGCACCTCAGCTAAAAATACAGGTTTTTTTGTGGGTTATACTTCCTTTGTAACATACCTGAGAATATACATCATGATAAAATGAGTTTAGGAAAATTTTGCTCCTAAGCTTTGATTTAGGATGTATCCGTACTTCTGGACCACCTGAATGTCAAGGGCTGGGTTATTTATTGTTGTTTTCTTTTTTAGAAGCATGTGGTCTAGGAATGGTTTCCAAAGTTTCTATAACCCTTCCTTGTAAGTACTTTGAGTATATCTTTTTCTATCTCCATTTTTGTGTTTTTGAAATTCCTCTTTTTAAATGTTTATTTATCACTGCATTGATAAATAAAACCTATCCCTTTCTGTACTATCTCGAGTTCTACTAAAGTTGGTTTTTATCTTATCTTTCTAAGCCTTTACAACCATTTTTTAAATTTTTATTATATTAAACATTTATCTAGATTTTAGAATAATAATCAAAAACATCTCCTTGACCAAATTTGCTTTTAAAAAATAGGCCCCTTAAATTACCACTAGCTTTGCAAACTAAGTGGCGTTTATGATTTATGAAAGTAGATTTAAAGCAATATTCAAAAATGGAGACTTTTCAGAGAATCTTGTTATAAATGATCATTACATTGCTCCATCCCTTCATCTCTATAGAATAATCCAAGATATTTTGTTAACTACGAGTCAGTGTTTAGAGAGACCAACATATGCATCTTTAGCTATGACAAATATTTTCTTTTTTTGAATGCAGATGTTCTATAAGGAACTGTGCTAGGTACTGCAGGGGGATAGGTTGTGGATATCCCGTAAAGCTTGAAGTATGTTTCTGCCTTCAAAGGCCTTATTTAATAGCTGTAGTGCAAAGTAATGATAGGTCTGCAGAAGAGAGAGAGTGAGCTGGAAAAAGAGTGATAAAATAGGAAGGGATTCATAGAGATGGTAGGAATTCAAATTAAGCTTTTACGAAAATGTATAATATTTAAAGAGAACCAAGAAAATCAATTTCAGACAAGAAAGAACGAGGAGCAGGATTTGTGTGGGAGCTGTTAACACTTTAGTTGTGCTTTTGAGGTTGGCATGGGAAAGAAAGCATAAATAGATGGAGCATAGAGGATTTTTAAGGCAGTGAAAATACTCTGTATGATAGTATAATAACAAATACATGTCATTATATATTTGTCCCATTCCTATAGAATGTATAATACCATGAGTTAACCCTAATATAAACTATGGACTTTGGGTGATGATGACATAACAAACATACCACTCTGCTGGGGTATGTTGTTAATGGAAAAGGGCAGGGTTATATAGGAAATCTCTGTACCTTCCTCTCAATTTTGCTGTGAACCTTACAATGCTAAAAAAAAAAAAAAGTCTTAAAAAAGGCATGAAGTGAGGAAGGTGATAAGGGGTTCCTAAAGCCCTTATCTAAGTTTTTTGAGTTGTTGAATCTTTTTGGATAGTAACCACTACATCACTGAGTAAACCTATCCAGGGCACTAATCTAGGCCACTAATCTAGCCCCACAAGTTGATTTTTGTTTTAACTTTTTAAAAACTTAATCTTTGATATTTGCGTTAATTTTTCCATTAGATTTGACTAATTCCTGGAAACAAAAACTTAAAAAAATTTCCCTGATAAATGTGAACTCTTAAAATAGGCCTCTCCTTTATTAAGAATTTGGGAAGTTTAGTAACTTGGGAAATCAATAGAACTCAATTTGAAGTTCGATTAAAAGACAAGGATTTTTACATAGAACCTTCCCGACTGAACAATTACTTCTTTACAAGCATTTATTTTACCTGGATGGAGAAAGTTGGTTGAGAATAGAGTATTTTCTGTTACATATAAAACTAATGTCTGAGAGACTAACACTTGTATTTTGAACTAAACTAATAGTTGTTTTGTGTGTGTGTATGTGTGTGTGGAATTAATGCTGTTTGAAAGAAATGTTTGCATGTGTCATAGTGTGGAAAGAGAAGCTGGGGTAGGGACACAAAAATGCTTAAATTTGATTCCCACCATGATGAAGGAACTTATCACATCACTTATCTTCACTAAGGATTAGCTCCTCCAGCTGAAATAAGATCCCTTGGCTCTGAGTATCATGTGCTGTCCCCAGTGACCATGGCTGACCAGGTCCACACAGAGCTGCTTTGGCAGGCAAGCTCTGCAGGGAGCTTGCAGGACACAGGTTCCAGTGGCAAACCATCCCAGAGTTGAGACATCCCTGCTCGCTCTCATCAGCCCTCTCCAACCTGTCCCAAGTCGTTCCCCCTTTCTGAATGGGAGGTAACATCCTTTCTGCCATAAAAATGATTACAAGTTGTTTTAAGGTTTTATAGCTTATCTATAGACAAATCAGATCCACCTACAGCCAGTTCTTTTCCAATGCCACAATTCTTTGGTGGGTTTCTTGGTACTACATATAAATCTGATGTCAACCTCATTTGTGTGGGGAGCTCTAGGTACCACATTCTATACATTCTTGGGCCATGAGATCTAACTAGTAAGGCTGATGTCCAAAACTCACCAGAATATAGCTGCTATTTCCTTCTGTACATCTATGCCTACAGGCATGTTCACTGAAGCACGGGAGCATGCAGTCTTCTTTGGTCTGGTGGCCGCTTTTATATCTCAGTCCATTTCTCTTAGAAAAAAAGTCGAGTAGCCATTGTTCTTAATAATAATGTTCCCACTAAGGAGGACTGCCTGACATAGTTTAGAACTGCCTTTTGCAACTTGTTTCCTTTTTTAAAAAAAATATTTTCATATTATCAAATTTACATATGTAAATAATTATGTCAAATAGTCTCATAAGACTTTTAATGAAAAATTAGCGCTCTTTCTCATCTCTCTCCACTGTTCATCAGAGAGTCATTTTCAAAATTTTCATCTATTTCTTCCAGTAATTATCTCTAGGTTTCAAAATAACATGCTTAAATTCTTACTGGTTTTAAATTTTAGATCAATTTATTCATTCTTGATATGAAAAAATTAAAATTTATGGCTCCTGTACCCTTTCTACCCAGCCACATAGTCTTTCTCCCTACCAATCTTCCCAGTACAGTTATATCATGATTTTTGGCTAAACCAATGTTTAGTTTTATATTAATACATATCTTTTTTATAGCTGAGCCTCCAAGTATTCTATGGTGTCCTTTCTTATACAATATTTTATTTTTAGAAATCTTGAATCTTCTCCCATTTGACAGTTGAGATATCAGAAATAAGTCAAAATTGATAACAACTGTCTGTGTTCCAGACTTTGAAATAATATATCTTCCTCCCACAATGCAGTCATGCTAATATAAAATAACATTATATAAAATATGACTAGTAATGTTGATATAAATGTTAATATGTAATTAGTACTGATAATACTAATTATTATTAATTTTAATATAAAAATAATGCTAGGAGAGATGATGCAAAACACAAATCCTAGAATATCTAGCTTGAATAGAGTTTCTGCCCTTGGACAGTAAGGAAAATGTAAAAGTTTGGGATAGGCCTTGGGCAGAGAGCCAGATTCAAAATGGATCACTGCCTTAAATATAAATCATAAACCTATAAAACTTTTAGGGGGAAAATAAAAACGGAAGAAACATCTTCAGGACCTAGGGCTAGGCAAAGAGTTCTTAGACTTAACACCAAAAGCACGATCCATAAAAGAAAAAGTTGATAAATTGTACTTTATCAAAACAACAATCTTTTACTCTGTGAAAAACCCTGTTAAGCTGATGGAATGATAAACTACAAACTAGGAGAAAGTATTTGCAAACACATATCCAATGAACCACTAGTATCTAGAATATATAATAAATTCTCAAATTCAAAATAAGCAACAATTCAATTAGAATATGGATAAAAGATGAGACATTTCACAAAAGATATATATATCATACACATGCACATGAAAAGATATTCAACATTATAGTTATTAGAAAATGCAAGTTAAAACCACAATGAGATATCACTACATACTGATCAAAGTGGCTAAAATTCAAAACTAGAGACAACACCTAATGCTGGTTAGGATATAGAGAAACTGGATTGCTTATACATTGCTGGTGGAATTGTGAATGGAAAACAGTTTGGCATTTCTTTTAAAACTAAAAATAGACTTATCATATGACCCAACAATTGCACTCCTGAACATTTATCCCAGGGAAATGAAGACATGTTCACACAAATAGCTGTACATAAATATTTTTTTCAAAATAGTCCACAACTGGAAACAACACATATATCCTTTAACGGTACATCCACACCATGGAATGCTAATCAGTAGAAAAAGAAATAAACTATGGATATAACTAACAACCTGGGTGAATCTCCAGAGAACCATGAGTGAAAAAAGTCAACCCCAAATGGTTACAAACTGTACGATTCCATTTATATAAGTCTTGAAATAACATAGATGTGGGGAACAGATTGTAGTTGCCACAGGTAAGGGATGGATATAGGAGAAAGGGAAGTGGGTGTAGCTATAAAAGTGCAAGGGATCCTTCTACTGATGGAAATACTCTGTATCTTGACTGTTATCAATCTCATTATCGTTATTTGATGTTGTGCTATAGTTTTGCAAGATGTTAGCATTGGGGAAGCTGGGTAAAGTGTATAAAGATCTCTTTATTCTTAAAATTGTATGGGAACCTACAATTACCTCATAATGTAAAATTTTATTTTAAAAAATTAACAGAGATAAAAAGGAGTTACCATGAAAAGATAAAGATATAATTCACCAGGAATGTACATAAATTCTTTTTTTGCCTTTGCTTTTGATGAAAAATAAAAATAAAAATAAATCACAAAAACTGATGTTGGAGAGCTTACTGCCTGTGATTTCTTCTAGGAGTTTCGTGGTTTCAGGTCTTATGTTCAAGTCTTTAATCCATTTTGAATTAATTTTTTGTGCAAGGTATAAGTGTTCCAGTTTCATTCTTCTGCATGTGGCTGTCCAGTTTTCCCCACACCATTTGTTGAAGAGACTGTCCTTTCCCATTTTTCATTCTTGGCTCTTTGCCATAGATTAATTGACCATATATGCATGAATTTATTTCTGAGCTCTCAGTTCTGTGCCATTGATCTATGTGTCTTTATATGCCAATATTTTCTGTTCGATTAGTATAACTTCATAATATAATTTGAAATCAGGGAATATGATGCCCCTAGCTTTGCTTTTTAAATGCTTTTTTTTCAAATAAACTACAAACTTTATTGAACTTTTCACCAGTTTTTGTTTTTTTTTTGTTTTAATCTCTTTATGTCCTTTTTCTGTTCCAGGATCCACTAGGATCCACATCGCATTTCATTGTGTCTTCCAGTCCTTCAATTTGTAGCGGTCCTTCAAGTCCTCCTTGTCTTTCAGGACCTTGACATTTCTAATAAATATTGGTCAAATATTTTATGGAATGTCTTTCATTTTGAGTTTCTCTTTAATTTTTAATTTTTACTTTTTTCAGTTGCAGTTTACATACAATATTATATTAATTTCAGATGTTCAAAACAGTGATTAGACATTTATACAACCGAAGAAGTGATCATCCCAATAAATCCAGTACCCATTTGACACCATACATAGTTATTACAATACTACTGATTATATTCCCCATGCTATACTCTAAATCCCCATGACTATTTTGTAGCTACTAATTTGTAACTCTTAATTCTCTCCCGCTTCATCCACCCCCTCACCTCCCAATCTGAAAACTATCAAAATGCTCTCCGTATCTATGAGCTTGTTTCTGTTGTTTGTTTATCCTGTTCTTTAGATTCCACATGTGACATTTGACTTACTCTACTTAGCACAATACCCTCTAGGTCCATCCATGTTGCTGCAGATGGCAAGATTTCATTCTTTTTTATGGCTGAATATATTCCATTGTATATATGCACCACTTCTTTGTCTATTCATCTATTGATGGACACCCAGGTGCCCTCCATATCTTGGTATTTGTAAATAATGCTGCAATGAACATGTGGATTCACGTGTCCCTTCAAAGTAGTGTTTTGGGTTTCTTCAAATAAATACTCAGAAGTGGGATTACTGAGTCCTTTGTCTCTTGTTATAGCCTTTGTTTTAAAGTCTATTTTGTCTTGTATTAGTATTGCTAACCCAGCCTTTTTTTGTTTCTATTTTAATGAAACATCTTTCCATCCCTTTGCTTTCAGTCTGTGTGTGTCTTTCAATGTGAAGTGAGTCTCTTGTGGGCTTTATATTCTTATCCATTCAGCTACCCTATCTTTTGTTTGGACCATTTAATTCTTTTTCACTTGAAGTACTTATCGATAGATATATAGTTATTGCCATTTTATTATTAATATTTTTGATACCTATTTTTCTTCTTAAAGAAGTCCTTCCAGCATTTCCTATGATACCAGCTAGTATCTGGATGATCTATGCATTGATGAAGTGGGGCAATTAAAGTCCCCTACTATTCTTGTATTATTTTCTATTTCTTCCTTTGGTATGTTAATAGTTGCTTTATATATTTAGGTGTTCTTATGTGGGTGCATAAATATATACAAATGTTACATCATCTTGTTAGAGTGACCCTTTTATCAATATGTAATAACCTTTTTGTCTCTTATTACAGTCTATCTTAAAATCTATTTTTCTGATACAAGTATAGTTATCTCAGCTTTCTTTTAGTATCATTTGCGTGGAATATCTTTGTACATCACTTTCAGTCCGTGTGTCCTTATCTGAAGTTGATCTCTTATAGGCAGCATATATATGCTATTTAATTAGGAGGCTGCCCCTCAGGCTGCAGCTATGAAGATAAACTAATAGGCCTGTTTCACAGATGCCAGCAACTTGGAGCAAGGCAGAAAGAGAGTTCAAAGATGTCACACACCAGCCTTTGTCCTTGGAAAGAACCCTAGTAAGCCCCTAATATGTGCCAAACCAGAAGCCTGCCCCTCAGACTGAAGCTCCAGAACAAGCACATAGGCTACTTTCACAAAAAATTGTGGGCGTGTTTCAGTCTACTGTCTAAGCCTGTGCCTCAGAGGTGGTAACAAGCCCAGAACCGTCTCTCTATTATAGTCCCATGGGTTCCACAAGCAAAAGCACTTCTGGCCACCAGAGTTAGGTGATCAAAGGGCATCCCTTGGGTGGCAGCAACAAAAACTGGAGTACCAAATGTAAAAACAAGAGCATTAGACACATGCACAAGCTCCCCTTTGAGAGATACCAGCATTCTGGAGTGTGGTGAGGTGGGGACAAAGATAGCACCCACCCTCTGAAGTCTCTGGAGAGATTACAGTCAGTCTTTAGATGTGTGTTTAAATAGAAGCTGACTCCTCATGCCAATGCTTTAAGATAAGCAAATAAATTTCTTTCATAGAAAGCCTGGTTGCTTTTCACTCTGCTACCTCTGTGCCGGGTTCTGGGGTAGAAGAGTCTGTGAGTGTGAGCCTTTTAAGAACTATTTCTTAATTTTTTATAGGTTTGTGGGTCTTGTGGACACAAGCCCTGTTGTTTTGGGGCCGTGCCTCTCAGATGCTGGTCTTAAACATTGGAGTGACGGATGTGGCCTTCTTCTCACAGAAAAGCTTGGGGTTTTAAGTTCCCTCCTGATTGTGAGTCTCTACACCAGAGGTGGGGGTTATGGTAACTTTCTGTCTCAGCTTCTCCTCCCCATTTTGATGTGAGTTTTTGTTGTTGATTGCCCATTTGTAGGTGTATCTTTGAGTGTCTCCCCACCCCAGAGGAAATTGCTCCATATGTAAGTGTAGATTCTGTGTGTCCAAGGGAGGAGTGGAGTTCAGGATCTTTCTACGTTACTATCTTGAACCGGAATCCCCTCATTCCTCACTTCTTACTGGCATTCACTCACAGGTCACCTTCTTATGAGGCTTTCTGTGGCTATCTTTTCTAAAATAGTGTCTTCCATACACACAGTACTGTCGATTTAAAATGTCCAAACCTCTAGATAATTTTTTATAACAATTTATTTGAGCCAAACAAAAGATATGCCTGTAAGCAAGGTCTCAAGACTGAGAAAAATGCTATCAAGAGATGACAATTTGCAGCTTCTTTTATGTATTTGGAATTACAGAGGGAACGTAAGGAAAATTACATGAAGGTGGGAGAAAGCAAGCTGGGAATCAGACAACAGGATAGTTAAGATTATGTGTTTTCTTGAGGGTGGCCATGCTTTAGAGGGAGGGTTCTGAAAAAAGATAATTTCAAAAATGTGTTAACCTAGGTGAAAAGAAACAATGAACAGGGCTTGCTTTGGGCAAAGATAAGCCTTTTACTAGAGAAATTATATACATGGGTGGAGACTACCCACCATGTCCTAACCGATTAGGAATTTATGATCATATTACCCTGTGTGGTTACTTTCTGTAGAACCCCTTTTCTGTCTACACTACCTATCTTCCTCCCTTTATCATTTCCCATAGCACTCGTCACCATCTAACATAGTATAAGTTTTCTGAATTTATCCTCATCAGAGTATAAACTTCATGAGGGCAAGATTTTATTGGCCTATTACTTTCCATTGTTGTTTTACCTGCATCTACAACAGTGCTTGAAATATAGTAGATTCCCAATAAATATTCATTAGTTTAATGAATGAATAAAAATTAAAGCATAGTATTGTCCAGAGAGGAAAACTTATCTTATCAGGCCCCAGAAGGGGGATATTAAACAACATTTAAACATCTTGTGCTTAAGTGGGATGATTTAAGTATAACTTGAACTTGGTGAAATGATTCTAAAATTCATCTGGAATAATAAATGAATAATTAGGAAGACTTTTAAATAAAAGAAAAAAGACGTAGACGAGCTATACAATGAGCATTTGATATATTGTTTAAGAATATTTGGATCTACTATAGAAAGCAGAACAAATAGAAAAAATAAAACTCATAAGATGTGTTCAATTTCTGGTTTGTCAGTAATTTATATTAACATAAGCTTGCGGTATGGATGAATCTTTAATTTTTTTTCAAATAACTAGCATATTACTCCCAAATGTAATTAATTACTAATTAATTTAAAAAGTATTTATCGCATAGTAAATTATCATACATACTTGTGTTTATTTTTGGTTTAAATTGCTGTCTAACCAGATCCAATTTGCAGTGAGAGCTTACACTGTGCCAGACACAGTTCTAATCTCATTACATGCGATCTCATTTATCATCTTCATATCATTATGAGTTAGTTCTCTTATTATTTCTATTTTACAGATTCAGGAACTGAGGCAGAGTAAATTTAGGTAACTTGCCCAAGGTGATACAGCAGTAAATGACAGATCCAGGATTCAATCCCCAATGACAGAATTTCAAAGCCTGTACTATTAACTTCTGTGCTATGTAGAATATGCTTTAATATTTTGTATCATCTTGTATAGGAAATTGTTTCATTGCAATGTTGGCCTCTCAGTACACTGCCAGCAAGTTATCTCAAAGGTCTTGGAACAGAAAATCTCACAAACCAAATTAAGATACTCAAACCACATGCTTTATTAAATAAATTTAAAATACACAGTGAGAAGCGAAAGAGAGAATTGGAGTAGGTTAACACACTTAGGATAGAGTTCAAACGGACAGAAGGATCGCACTGCCTGAGTCTTGCTAGTGGTGTGATTATGAGGACCCCATCATAAGAAAAGTGCCTAGGTCAATGTCAATCACTTTCCCCACAGGAGAGATAAAGTGGCAAGTATGCCTGGCCAAAAGCTGTAGTTATCTGTGTAGCCTG
>NW_006431288.1:4061431-4062977 GCF_000325575.1 Pteropus alecto
TGTTTTTCTCGAGGAGGACCACTAGGGCCAGAATCTGTGTCACCAGTGGGGTAGGAAATTAAGACTGCATGAATATTGAGGACCTCACTTGCTTCATATACAGTGAGTATAACATGAATAATCAGATTTATGTACAGAGTTGGAACTAGAGTGGGATATATAATATGCAAAATTTATGAAAGCACCCACTCTCAGAATATCATAAATATTTAGTTTACACTTGGTCCTTCTATCCTTCTATGTTCTCATATATATAATCTACCTACTTCATCTAAATCTAACAAGTCTCACAGGTGACTAATTCATCTATGCTTAAGATCTAAACATGTTGTTATGCCAATAATGCCGTGAATTACTCCATGGTGCCTATGTTTTCTTTTAATGTTTCTGTAGTTTATTTTTTCTTTTAAATAGACAGTAATAAGATCTACAATCAATATCAAGTATGTAAATAATATATTCTTTAAGGAGCAATACATGTTTTGCAGAAATACATATAAATCAAAGGATTATTCTAATAATTGGCCATGAAAAGGGGAAGAAAATTAAAGAGGAAAATGGGAATGCTGCAAATTACTATTAAAATCAAAAGGAAAATACAAATGACAAATAATAAATAAAAATTATTTAAATACATATGATATTTTAGTTAAATTTTAAAGTTCTTTAACTTTCAGTAAATATTATAAAAATAAAATTACTTGCAATTACGGCATCTAGTGTCTGTTTGCTAATGTAGATAAACAATATTACCCTTCACATATGTTTAGATTCAGAAATACAAAAATGAGAGTAATGTTAATTGTTTAATATTATAAAATGTTCCCTCAGCAGACATGTGCAACAGTTGTAAACATCATATAGAGCCATGAATGGAACATAAAAAGAAGTGAATAAATGGATGCTCAGCATACTGGAAATAACTTTACTAGGCAAACATCTTTTGCAGTTATGATATTTGGGTGGAAGTGTTGAACAAGTTAACCTGTCTTACCTAAGTACTTCCACTATTCATATATATATATATATGTATATATGAATATATATATTTATATTCTTTAAGGCCCCAAACAGGAAACCCTATTATCTGGGACTAAGTTCACTTTTACAGCTTTACCTATTTCTGCTCACAGTAGAGGAAAGACAAAGCACAATGGTTTGTCACAAAAGTCTGAATTAGCAAAGTAGGAATGCATGAGGTTAAGGATACAATAATTTCTAACAAGGAAAGAGGTTTATTTTTGAAACAGCAAAACTGTGAAACCAGAATGAGTGTAATAAACTGAAGAAAATGAGAGATTAGAAGACTAGAAATTCAAAGACTGATGAAAAGCAGATTTTGGAGATATGGTGAAAAAAATGACTATGGCCAGAAAGTAGAATTTTAGAATCTTACATCTTGGAGATAAAATATTTTTGACCGAGTGAGGTTATATATATAATTTGGTAGATGAAGCAGTATGAGGAAGATGCTTGGTTAAAAAGGGTCATTATCCTGGATGTAGATGTCACCAAAGATTATGTCAGAGAATGGAAGAAGACTGTG
>NW_006431288.1:4062990-4064086 GCF_000325575.1 Pteropus alecto
ACTTTAATTAAGTAGGCAAAAAGGAGAGATCATCAGTGAAAATGAAAGTACAGCCCCTGAAATTTAGGGTAATAGCAAGTGGTAAAAGAAGTTGTTAAGAAATAGCTGAAAAAACATGATAGCTGTAAATTGAGAAAACTACAGAAAAGCTTAGATTCAATAAGTAGAGTGGATTTTAAACATAGTTTTTCCCTCTGATGTATTAGAGTAGCAGCAGCCAGAGTAGAAAAGGAGTTTAAAAAGCGAGAAAAGAGAGAGATAAGAGACCAGTGTAATTATGCAATGAGAAAAAGCAATAGGGAAGAAATAATTGCAAAGCTTCCTGGACATCAATCAAAGTTTTAATTCTTTGGTAGTAGAGGCAAAGGAATGAAAAAGATCCACAAAGATACAATCAATAGTTGACTTTTGAAAATACAGTGTTGTCCAAAAATGTAGGTTACCCAGGCACTGCTGCCTCTGAAGGAAGTTAACCTATTTGAGGATGGAGTTTGCTGGCTATCTAATGCTCTTATCAGTTTCAGATAAATTTGCTATAAAGAGGGGTTAAACTACTCTTGGAGTCTGGATCAGGATTAGGTATAGATCGAGCTGTGAGAATTTTTAATGGAGCTCGCTCTCCCTTCCTGCAAGCTGAAAGAAGGGCCACCACAAGCACCCAGATGTGGCTGCCTGCACAGGATAAGTTAATTTTATTTATTTATTTTTTGAAATAACTGGATATTTCAATATTGAATAAGCTGGCAAAAAGCAACAGGGCTCTTACAGAATTTGTTGACCTCATTTTTTTTAATATAATACAAATGACATGCAAATTGAATAATGGAACGACTGCCAAATATTTTATTTTATTTTTTAATTTTTTAAGGGATAAGAGATTTTATGTGTTTGACACTAATTAACCTATTCATTTTAGCATACATATGGAACTGTTAGCCTAATAAGAATAACAATAATAATAATAGCTAACATTTTTATCCTTAAAAATTTTAATATCTCAATTTACCTTTTTATTTTTATTTTTCAATTAGAGTTGAAATTCAATATTATTTTATATCTGTTTTAAGTATACAGCATAGTGGTTAGATATATATAT
>NW_006431288.1:4064148-4066018 GCF_000325575.1 Pteropus alecto
ATATATATATATATATATATAACCTCTATATATATATCTCTAACCACTATGCTTTATATGTATGTATAATTTACAAAGTGATGCTCCCAATTAGTCTAGTGCCCACCTGGCACTATATAGTTATTACAATATTATCGACTATATTTTCTAGTCCGTACTTGGCAGGTGAAGTTAATTTAGGTGCCCCTACATCTCTACTACCCTGTCGCCCCTCACAGGTCCTCTCAGGGCTCTCCAGCAGAGAAAAAGGGGAAGAGGAGAGGAAGCTGCACTCCTGGAGTTCCCAACTTTAGCTTTCATTAGAATTGTCTGCTTAAACAGGGAGTGCCAGCTTCAGCTTCTGTAAGTCTGGAATGGGAGGAAGTATTAACAGAACTCAAAAAACCAGATTCTTGAGTCTCAATGGCATAGAAATGAACACTGAATTCAGAATAAATTTGAGCAGATGGAGTTTATTAGTGGAGTGGGGGAGAGGCTTGTGCACAAGGGAGCATGAAGGAAAAAAAAAATGCTCCCCGAAGGCTTTTTGTGACAAGATTATATAGCTCTTCGAAAACTGGGAAGGGGTTCATGAATGAGGATGTGGTTCCTGGTCCTATGATGTCTGCTACCTAGTTACCAGTTTCAAGGTGGTCATGATCCTGGAGGGCTTGACAATGGGGTGAAAATCCAAAGAGGAACCCCAACCCTGAGTTCCAGTGACAAGGTTCTTGTCTTATGCTGGGAGAAAAAATTCAAGGACACAACAAACAGCAAGTCGGAAAGTGCAAGTTTTATTAAAACAAAAGTACACACTTAAAAAAAAAGTGTCGGCCGCTCAGAGAGTCTGCCCAAGCTGTCTGAATTATGGGCTTTTGTTTTCTTGGGGGTAGGGGTGTCCCAAGGCTACCCAGCCTTCCTCCAGATCTTGGCTCTTTTCTGATGCCACCTAGAGGGGAGGAGGTGGCCCAAGGCCATTGATCTTGTCTCTAGGCCTTGGTTTGTGTCTCAGACTGGAGTCTCACACTTGAAATCAAAAGAGAGAGAAGGCTGAGTAAGGGACAAATGAAAAATTCCAGAGCCATATCCTAGGGTGGGGCGGGGGGAAATTCCTTTGGCTAACTATACTGCCTCAGTCACAAGATTTTTTCCAAGGTTTTTTCCAAGGTTAAAGGTCCCTGCCGAGGTTCTGCAAAACAAAGGCTTACAGACATATAGGTTAGCCTTTGTATTTTAAATGACTAGTCCTAAATTGCAGACTTAAGATTGGAAGAGAGAGTAAAACAACAGTACACTTCCGGATGTAAAAGCAGCCTGAGCAAGAGAAGGGAGGCTCAAGGGCCTGGTAACAAAGCCTTTGGGGTTTTTATAGCTGCTTAATTGTGGGTAGTTACTTTTCTTACAGGAGTGGGCTTCCTTGATTGACAGCTAAGATTGACAGGACTCTATGACTCATTATTTACTTTCTGCTCACATTCAGTCTCAGAATTCGGTCTGCTATAATGACATTAATGAACTTCCGGGCATATGCATTATATTATAATGATGGCATAATGAGGGTAAGGTGATTGGGGGTCATTTTGGTCTCCATTGCGCAGATGCTAGGGACAGGCTTAAACTGGTACCTAATTCTCTGTCTGCCTGTTTCTTTGTGGAAGTTACTTTTTAGCTCCAAAATGCCTTTTGGCATACTTAATTGTGGGCAGACTGGGGTGGGCCTTTTCTAGAACAGCATGGCCTCAGCATTTTGCAGGGGACCTGAAACTCCCTATCTTTTCTGCCTAACTTTAAGAGCCATGAACCCCTTTCTATGAGTATGGAAGTTGAGGGACAGGAGGTCTCTTCTGTATCTGCTTCCTGCTACGGAGAGTCATAATGCCTGCCTATTGGA
>NW_006431288.1:4066061-4078068 GCF_000325575.1 Pteropus alecto
GGTTCTCCTGCCAAAGGATGTATCCCTCTGAAATGCCACCCTGTCCCTAGCAAAGGAAGAAAGATGTAAACTTGTTATTTAAATCATATATCTATTAACTTTCTTACTATTGATTTTCTTATTAAGTGAAAAGAATAAGCTTAGTAAGGGAAGACAGACTTGGTTAATATATTACTTAAAGCAAGCCCTGGGTTAGGGTCCACTCCTCCCCATAACTGCAATGGCCCTGCCTGGCCTAAGGCAATTTCTGCTTACAATGGACCATGAAGAATGCTAAGCTTCAGTGATCCTTAAGCAATAACAGAGGACCTGAGTTACTTAATCAATAACCCGAGTTACAAGTTTCAGGGTAATTACCTGAGTTTGAGGGAGAAGGGCTTTTTCCCAGGGAAAGGAAATAAAATGATTAAAAGTTCTGAGTACATCTAGTAAATAATGGCCCATATCAAGACCACAGTTAAAAATGAAGTCTCGGGTAATAAACGAGATAGTCTCCCTTCTTTCAGCTATTTTATACTAGCTCAAGAACAGCTACATTTTTATTAGGTTCACCCGTGCTGTGGTCTGAGGTATTATTGCAGGCTGGGTTCCAGACCACCCTAATAGAGCAAATGTGGCAATAAAGAGTCATAATCTTTTGCTAGTGAAGGGTCTTGCCTTCAATTTGTAAAAAAAAAAAAAATCTGCAAAGCACAAAAAGGCAACCCCTGTGAAGCGCAATAAGGCAAAGAGCAATAAATAAAATGAGGTCTGCCTGTACTAGCCATAGGGCAGGTCCAGTAAAAGAAACTAGCCTCCTTCCCCAGGATGTGAACACGACTTGCAAAGTGTTCCCAACGAGGCCCCCAAGTCTCCGAGGTAAGGGCGTTCTCCTTCTCCGTGTCCTAAGTACCTTGACCAGAGAAACTGCAGTTTGCGAACTCCTGGTGAAAGCACGCAGAAGGAGGGGCTGACAGAGGTTTGGAGCGGTAAAAACCGGCCTGAGCCTGCGCCTTCCCAGGGGAAGGATCCCACTGCTGCGGCCTAGCGAGAATGCCAGTCTCTGTTGTGCAGCGTGAGCCAGCCACCTGTGCAGTCCCAGACTGCGCTCCGGGAACCGCAGAGAGGCAGGCCACGCGGGAGGGCGGGGCACGTGCTGGGTGCTGGGCGCAGACGGCGCTGCGTAACTAGTTGTCACTACTTATGATGACACGAGCGGGGAGCGAGCCTCCGGGACTCGGGGACCAGGAGGGTAGAGGGGCTGGCAGAGGCGAACATTGCCCTGGAGTGGAGCTCAGAACAACCCGTAGTCCGGCCCTCTGTTCCCCAGGCGCCCACCTGGGGAGCCCCGGGGGTGGGCGTAGAGGGGTCTCGGGGAGCAAATCTGCTCTGGAGAAGGGGTGGGTCTGCGGTTCGAAGCAGGTCTGAGCGGGGCAGGCTTCCTTGGGGAGCGTCCAGGGGAGGGGGTAAGGTGGGGTTTTCGATGGAAGCGGGTCCCCTGAGGGGCGGGTCTACTGGAGGGAGGTGGGCGTTGTCCGCCTCTGGCCTGTAGGCTGCTGTCGGAGCGCGGAACCGCCTATTTCTCCTCTACCCAAAGTGGCGTGGGCCGGAGCTGGGACTTCTTCAGCGGAGCAGCGGGGCTCAGGTAAGGTGGGTCCCCTGCGGGACCCGGACCCCCGCGACCTTCGAGACTTCCCGCATTTCCTGCGTCGTCGCTTTCTCCCAGTCATGTGCCTACTCGACAGTCCCGGCAATGTTGTCAGTGAAGTCGGCTCACATGTGGGACTTTTTTTTTTTTTTTTTTTTTATTTTTTTTTATTTCTGGGCCCTTCATTCAGGTTCCGTTGGGGGTTCTGCTTCTTCCCTCTCCTCCTCTCTCCTGGGAAATCTCTGGTTGGGCGTCCTCGGATCTCACTCAGTGTCCCTGGACCCTTTACGTCCGCAGTGAAGAGTCGCCTGCACCTCTGCTACCTGTGAACCGAATCCCGCCCCTGAGAGTTGTGTGCGCACTTCTTCTCCAGTCTGTCTAATTTAATCTTCGGGCCTTGTCTAATCTTCGGGCCCCGTTTTTGTTTTTGTTTTCTGATTTTCCTAACTTATACTCATCTATACGCGGCCTAAGGTGATACTCATTAAGCCTATGGTAGAGCTGAAGCTTATGGAGGCGACATTGATGTTTTAGTGATTCTGGTATCTCATGCATTTGTTCAGAAACATTTACTGAGCACCTACGTTGATTCAGGCACTGCTTTGGTGGTGGGGACACAGCCACACCCCGCGCTGCTTGCTTTCTCTCGTCTAGAAGCCTAAGGTCGGCCGAAGTTTGCTGTATGCACACTTCAGCAGATCTTGGGATCTTAGAATTTTTGAGACACGAAGGAAGAGCATTTGCCCCAGGATGAGCAGCATAAAGAAAATCATGGGTCACACGAATGATAAGTGTGTCCTGGGAACTCATGAGATGGTGTCCTACAGCAGCAGAGAAGTAGAAAATTGCGTTGGAGACAAAAATTGGGACCCCATTACAGAGGAGGTCCTTCTACATTCCAGACTCTAATAATTTCCTGCTAAGCAGCAAATTATTAGAGTTTATTCTCTAGTAGTTGAATGTCTGTGGCGAATTTCCCAGAGATTGTTTATTTTGTAAAACCTCTTTGACAAGCTTGATCTTCTCTGAAATGTCAAACCTCTTTGACAAGCTTGATCTTCTCTGAAATGTAACTGATGTCTGAAAAAGTTATTTAGCAGAAGACTCTTATACAGCTGTCCCTCCAGTCAGTAGACATGGCCTTGAGGCCTTGTGAGTCCAGTGGTACAGAAGCCAAGGGACAGCTATGCAGAATTCCACATTCCAGTGGGGTCTCCCTTACCTTCCTCACCATCTGCCAAGGCCAAGGCCTAGCTCAGCTACCACCTCATTCCCTAAATCAGGGGTGTCTGACCTCTATTATGTCCTGTCTGTTTAGCATGTGGGCCTTCCTGGTGAGACTTGTGGGCTTCCTGTGTCTGTCTTCAGGGTTGTTGGTAATGGCTCAACTTGAAGGAGGCCTCTCGCACAGGTATGTTTCAGAGGGAAGGGTTGGGAAATTTCTCTTTGCACCGAAGGTGTACCTTGGGTTCCTGAAAGAAAGGCCTTTCTGATCTGCCCTTCCTGCTTGTCTCATGGGTAACAGCTCTAGGACTTCATGCACCTCCTTTGTCTTTGCAGGATAAATCAAACTCACCTGACTCCCACCAGCATGAAAAACCGCCATGTGGGTCTGAAAGTTGAGGGTTCAAACTTCACCCTAGATGGCTTTCCTTTCCTGATCATAGCAGGTACTATTCACTATTTCCGGGTGCCCAGGGAGTACTGGAAGGACCGTCTCCTGAAGCTGAAAGCCTGTGGCTTCAACACTGTCACTATGTGAGTGCTGCCCCCTAATAATTATTTGAAGAACCTTATAGTCTGAATTCCTAGGTCTGAGACTTTCTTAGATCAGTATAAAGATTGACCCTATGTGTACTTTCTTCATTATTCTTAGGATGTCTGAGTCCTCCTTCCTATCCTGAGAATCTCCTGTAGGTAGAGCCTGCTCTGAAAGGCCTCTCTCTAAACAGGGTCACTGTGGTTTGCGTGCAAGAATCTAACTTTCAGATACAATGGCCAGGACAGATGGCTGTAGCCCAGGTGGTCCCTAAGTACTGAAGAAGTCCAGTCAAGGAGCAGGCCTCGCTCCTTGGATATCCTTACTTGCTGTAGGAGTCATAGGTCCAGTGATGAGTTCCAGGATACGATACTGTTCTAGCAAATCTTGTCTTTGAAGATGGATTTCACTGAGAACCAGGCCTGGCACATAATATAATCATCTTCATTCTAGAAGCTGAAACTAACAAAAATAAGTAATTTCTGTCTAGCCTTCTAAGCTTAGAAGTGCTAATCCATTACTGTTGTGATATCAGTTTTAGTTTACTTTTCTTTTTGGCTATTTGATCTTTAAAATAGATTTAGAAGAAAAATATGTAGAATTTAATTTGGTGACTGTTGTGGGATGATGTTTTAAAGCATTTCCCCCCCTAAACTGTCATAATATCTTTTACACATCGTGTCATTTTTCCTCAGTATTTTGTTGCTTTGTATGGCAGTGATTCACAGACATTGAAATTTTATGAACTATTAAACGTTCAAAGACATTTGTGGTCTAAATAGGACAGCCAAGTTTTTTGTTTGTTTTAAGTATCATTGCTTAGAGAAGTAAAAATTAATACCATTATGTCATAAACTATAAGACAGTCTTAGTCACTCAAAGAGGAAGAAGAGCATTTTCTCAGAATAAAAGCAGCCTTATACAGTGAATACATTTATCATTATAAAAAGACTGCATTTTCTTTTTAAAAAATTATTAACAACTAATAAGCCAAAATTTTGCAGGGACAAACCTAGAGTCTGACAAAATCAGATTTACTGACTTTCAGGAAGTGGGTTCTAGAGAAATGGAGTGTCAGTCTCAACATCAATATGTTGAGAAGAAGGGACTTTCCAGCCAAAAGATTCTGAAGAGAGTCTAAGAAAAACAGAGATAAATTCTGGATTGGTTGTTGTTTCTGACACAGGATTAAAAGAAGTAGAGGTTAACTAGGGGTTGAGTGTTGTCATGAAGTGAGGGTAGTTTAGCAATTGGGCCTACTTAAGCATAGATAGGTATAAAAAGGGGACCTAGATATGGTGAGAAAGCAATTGTCACTCAAAGAGGTAACATTGACAACTGCTAAACAACCTTGAGAAAAGCAGCGTTTCCTATTTTCATGTGGCTTTATCTGTGTCTTCCTCCCAGTCTGAAAATGGCAGGGCTGTTTTTCTTTTTAGTCAAGCTAATTTTCATTCTTTCATTCTTGAACAAGTTTTCAATCATTAATAGTTCACTATGGATTCATAAACACTTCACCTCAGAATCAGTACATCTTGACTAGTGTTTGAGAACACAATGATGGGTTTTATTTATAGACTATTATTGGTTACATTATATTACTTATTCATACTTGTACCATCACAATACTTAATTATTCTATATTTGTGTTTTAGTTATGTTTGCACCCCCTTTTTCTAACTATAATATTGGGTTTCTAGTTTTATACTCTGCTTTAATATCTGATAGGCTGGGTTGCTTTCTCAGCTTTTCATTTTCTTAAAGAATTATTTTCTTTGCTATTTTTTCTTTGGAATGATAGAGTGTCCATTTCCTTTCCTCTATTAGCTTGAGAAATATATGCTCTTTTACTGGATACTCAGGATCCTTGATTTATTAACTGATGTTCTCTTGTACTTTTACTTGTTCTTTTATCCACTTTTTAATGCAAAGACATTACAATCCTTTATCTCTAGTAGTTACTTCTCTCTTGAAGTGTATGCCATTGTTCTTATGTATTTTAATTCTAAATAACAAGACTGTTTTTTTATGTGTGAAGAACACAGTTAAATTTTCTGTAGTGTAGATTTGCTGGGGACAAAGTTTTAGCTTTCGTTTATCTGAAAATGTCTTCATTTCCGAGGAATATTTTCACTGGTATGAAATTCTAGGTTGACAGTTGTTTTCTTTCAGTATCCTTAGATATGCCATTGCCTTCTGGCTTTCATTGTCTCTGTTATAAAGTCAGCAGTGAATTTAATTGATGCTCCTTAGAGGGCAATACATCTTTTTATTTTTTGTAGTTTCTTTGAGGAATTAAAGAATTTATTTTTATTAATATACATTATTTTTTAGAGTTTTAGTTACACAGCAAAATTGAGCAGATAAGTACAGAGGGTTTGACCCCTGGGGAGGGAATAGGGGCTTAAGATTGAGTTAATTACCAATGACCAATGATTTCATCAATCGTGCCTACATAATGAAGCCTCCATAAAAACTAACTGAAAGGGTACAGGGAGCTTCCAGGTCGGTGAACCCATTGAGGTGCTGCGAGGCTGATGCACCCAGAGAAGACATGGTAGCTTCATGCCCTTTCCCCTTACCTGGCCCTATGCATCTTTTCCCTAAGGTTGTTCCTGAGTTATGTCCTTTATAATAAACCAGTAAACCAAAGTAAGTGTTTCCCAGAGTTCTGTGAGCAGTTTTAACGAATTATCAAACAGGAGGAGGTCTGATTTGTAGCCAATCAATCAGAAAGTATAGGTGACAGTCTGGAACTGGCATCTGAAATGGGGATGGAGAGAGTCATGGGAGCTGGGCCCTTAACCTGTGGGGTCTGTGCTAACTCTAGGCAGTTATTTTCAGAATTAGGTTAAATTGTGAGACACACAGTTGCTATCTGCTTAGAGCTGGAGAAATGCTTGGTATGGGAAAACCCACAAATCTGGCGTTAGAAGTGCTGTGTGACTAAAGGAAAACAAGTTTTCCTTGAAGTTGGCAATTTTTTTTCCTTCACACTTGAAAAACATTGTGCTACTTCCTCTGGCCTCCATAAAACAGGGTTCTATTCTGTGTCTCATAATTGTCTATAATTCCAAGTGAGATTCCTTTGTAGGTTATACATCATTTCTCTCTGGATGCTTTCAATTTTTTTTTCTTTATTTTAGTTTTTTTTTAAAATCTTTTAATAGGAAAATAAAAGGTAGTTTTTAGAGCAGTTTTAGGTTTACAATAAAAATGAGAGGAAGGCACAGAGGTTTCCCATATGACCCCTGCCCACTCCCTTTTTATCAACATCCCTCACTAGAGTTGTACATTTGTTATAGCTGAAGAACTTAAATTGATACATTATGATCACCCAAAGTCCATAGTTTACATTACAGATCAGTCTTCATTTTATAAATTCTATGGATTTGGACAAGTGTATAATTACATATATCTACCATTATAGAATTATAAAAAGTAGTTTCACTACTTCTAAAATCTTCTGTTCTCCACCTTTCATCTCTTTCTCCCCCTAACTCCTGACCACCACTGATCTTTTTACTGTCTCCATAGTTTTGCCTTTTCCAGAATGTCATATGGTTGGAATCATATAGTATATAGCTGCTTCAGATTGATTTCTTTCACTTAGTAATATGCATTTAAGTTTCCTTCATGTATTTTCATAGCTTGATAATTCACTTGTTTTAATGCTGAATGGTTTTCCACAGTCTGGATGTACCATGTTTATTTATCCTCATCTGCTGAAGGACATCTTGGTTTCTTCTGAGTTTGGACGATTACGAATAAAGCTGTATACATATACATGTGTAGATTTTTGACTCATTTGGGTAAAAATTGGAGCTTATATGATAAGAGTATGTTTAGTTTTGTAAGAAATTGGCAAACTATCATTCGAAGTTGCTCTACCATTTTGCATTCCTATTAGCAATGAGTGAGAACTTCTGTTGCTTCAGTCTCACCAGCATTTGGTATTGTTAGTGTTCTGGATTTTGGCCATTCTAATTGGTATGCAGTAGTATCTCACTTTCATTTGAATTTGCAATTGCCTAATGATATATGATGTTGAGCATCTTTTCATGTGCTTATTTGCCATTTGTATAAGTTCTTTGATGAGCTACCTATCTGTATAGATCTCTTGCCAATTTTTAAATTGTATCATTATTCTCTTATCATTGAATTTTAAGAACTCTTTGTATATTTTGGATAATAGTCCTTTATTAGATATGTCTTTTGCAAGGATTTTCTTCCAGTCTGTGGTTTGTCTTCCCATTCACTTGACAGTGTCTTTTGCAGAGCAAATGTTTTTAATTTTAATGAAGTTCAACTTAATTATTTATTTCATGTATTATGTCTTTAGTGTTTTATTTAAAAAGTATTGCCAAACACAAGGTCATCTAGATTTTCTCCTATGTTATCTTCTAGGAGGTTTATAGTTTTACATTTTACTCCAACTTATTTTGAGTTCATTTTTGTGAAATGTTTAGGATTCATGTCTACACCATTGTTTTGTGTAGATGGATATCCTGTTGTTACAGTACCATTTGTTAAACAGATTATCTCTTCTCTATTGTGTTGCCTTTGTTTCATCGTCAAAGATAAGTGGGCTGTATTTATATGAGTCTATTTCTAGGCTCACTATTCTATTTCCTTGATCTATTTTCCCATTCTCTTACCAACATGTATACAATATCTTGATTTCTGTAGCTTTATAGTAAGTGTTGAAGTTGGGTAGTGTCAGTCCTCCAATTTTTCATTGCTGTCATATAGTAAAATGACTGACTTTTATATATGAACTTTGTATTTTGCAACCTTGCTATAATCACATATTAGTTCAAGGAATTTCTTTTTCTTTTTTGGTCAATTCTTTTGAATTTTCTCATAGACAATTATGTCATCAGTGAACAAAGAAAGTTTTATTTTTTCCTTTTCAATTTGTATATCTTTTATTTCATTTCTTGTGTTATTGCATTAGCTAGGATTTTTAGTAGTGTTGAAAAGGAGTGGCAATTACGCCCACTCATATTAGGAAAAGCAATCTCCTTTACTTAGTCTACTGATTCAAATGTTAATCTCATCTAGAAACACTCTCACAGACACACCTAAAGTAATATTTGACCAAATATCTGGGCACCCCACGGCCAGATATTTGGTCAGGTTGACACGTAGAATTAACCATTACACTGGTTACTCCCCCTCACCAGTTTTTGGGGCAGCAATTTTCCCTGTGACCTCAATTCTGATATATTAGAGTTGCTACTTTTCAACAACTTTCAGCTTGTTCAGTTTTTCTTTTCTTGTTGTGAAATGGACGTGACAATTTCCAGATTCTTTATTTGTTGTACCAGAAACTGGAAGTCTTTATTATGTCTTCTTACAGTTAAAGAAAAACTTGTTCTTTTTTGTTTTGTTTTGTTTTCCTTATTTGGAGGTTTGATATGAATTACCTAGTACACCCTTATTGGTAGTTATATTCTTCATTTCTTTTTTTCCCCATTCTTTTTTATTTTAGTTTTATTTTTAAAGTAATATTTTCTTGAAGTTTAACATGTATACAATATTTGTATTTAGCTCAATGGATTTTAATAAAGCAAACATACTTTTGTAACTAGCCTCCAAAACCTTTGAGTACATGAACATCTCAGAAGTTCTCTCATCTCTTCTTATAGACATGACCTCATACCAAGATTACTACTTTTTCTTCTCACACATAGATTACTTTGGCCTGCTTTTTAATTTTATGTAAATGAATCACAATATGTACTCTTTTGTATCTGATATCTTTTGTTCAAGATTGTTTGTGAGATGTATCCATATTGCCACATATTTTAGTTTCTTTGTTCTCATAACTTTATAGAATTCCATTGATAATCACACTTAAATGTATTTCTCTTGTGAATAGACATGTTAGCTTCAGTTTTTGTCTATTATGAATAATGGAGTCATGAACAATATTGTACTTATTTTTGGTGAGAATATATAAACATTTCTGTTGGATATACATCTAGGAATGGATGTGATGGACAATGATGTAGATATTCGTTTAGTTTTAATAAACAATGTCAGCTAGTTTTCCAGAGATTCCAAAGACTTTCTAAAGTCAGTGGCATTAAGTACAATCACATTGTTTTGCACCCATCTCCACTGTCAATATTCAGAACTTTTTATCATCTCATACTGAAACTCCCAACCCATTAATAACAATAACTCTTCTACTAGTCCCTGATAACCACTGTTTTACTTTCTGTCTCTATGAGTTTGATTATTCTAGGTATGTCATATACGTGGAATCATACAATATTTGTCCTTTTATTTTATGTATTTCACTTAGCACAATGTGCAGCGTTCATTTATGTTGTATTATGTACCAATTTCATTTCTTTTTAAGGCTGAGTAATATTCCATTGTATGTATGTGCTATATTTTGTTTATCCACTTATCTCTGGATACTTGGGTTGTTTCTGCCATTTGGCTATTGTGAATAATGCTGTTATGAACACTGGTGTGTAAATATCTGAGTTTCTGCTTTTAGTTCTTTTATGTTTATACTCAGAAGTGGAATTGTTCAATGAGATTGTAATCTGTTTAATATTTTTAGGAACCCTCATAATATTTTCCACAGGAGCAGTACTGTTTTACATTCCTAACAGCAATGTGCCAAGTGTTCCAATTTCTCCACATTCATGCTAAACTCATTTTCTGTGTTTTTTTTTTTCTTTCAAAAAATAGTCAACCTATGATGTAGTTTCTCATTGTGTTTTGGATTTCTGTTTCCCTAATGACTAGTGATGTTGAGCATCTTTTCATGTGTTTATTGGCTATTTGCATAACTTTTGAAGAATTAGCTATTTAAGTTCTTTACCCACTTTTGAATTGGGTAGTTTTTTCTTTTTCTTTTTTTTAATTTGTTTTTATTGCTGAGTTGTAGGAATTCTCTATTTGTTTTGGATATTATCCCCTAACAGATATGTGATTGCAAATATTTTCTTCTTATTCTGTGACTTACACTCTGTTAATAGTGTTTTTCGATGCACAATATTTTTAAATTTTCATAAAGTTCAGTTTGTCTATTTTTCCTTTATTTTCTGTGCCTTTGTTGTTATATCCAAGAAATTATTGCCAAATCCAATGTCATAAAGCATTCCCACCAAGTTTTTTTCTAAAAGTTTTATAGCTTTATTTTCTAAAATGTGACCTTTATGAGGACAGGATGTTTTTTGTATTGTTGGTGGTAATATCCTTGGTGTTTATAATAGTACCTGCCACATAATAGGTCCCCTCAAAATATTTCTGTGTGACTTCTGTATGTTTCTCTATTTTTTCATTTTTATATTAACTTTATAAGTGAGATTTGACATGGGTTACATAGCATGGAATCTTGGAATTTGATTCTTATAATTAAAAAAATAATTTTCTAAAAACAATTTTTGATGATAGTGTTGGCACAGGGGTTTGTATATACAGGGTTATTGCAATTCTATATTTTCTAATTTAATTAGATTTTCTATTTCTATTTAAATAGGTAATTTCTATTTTTTTCTCTATCATGTTTTATTTTATTTTTTAAATGCCAGTTTATTTTTTTCATACTATATATACATAATTTTTTTTAATTTTATTTTTTTAATTTTCACCCTCCCCTCACCTTCCTCCCTTCTGGCAACCACTACTCCATTGCCCATGTCCGTGAGTCTCTGTTTGTTTCTCCTATTCATTTGTTGCCTTTAGGTTTATATCCCACTTTTGTGATATCATGTGATTTTCAACCTTTCCTGTCTGGCTTATTTCGCTTAGTATGATTATTTCAAGGTCCATCCATGTTGTTGCAAATGGCAATATTTCATCTCTTCTTATGGCTGAGTAATATTCCATTGTATATATGTACCACAGCTTCTTTAGCCAATCATCTATCATAGGACATTTCGGTTGCTTCCATGTCCTGTCCACTGGAAATAATGCTGCTATGAACATCAGTGTGCAAATATCTTTTCGAATATGAATTTTCATGTCTTTGGGGTAAATACCCAGTAGAGGGATTGCTGGACCATTGGTAGATCAATTCTTAGTTTGAGGAATCTCCATACCACTTTCCATAGTGGCCGTACCAATTTGCAGTCCCACCAGCAGTGTATGAGGGTTCCTATTTCTCCACATCTTCTCCAACATTTGTTATTACTTGTCCTATTGATTATAGCCATTCTAACAGGTGTGAAACGGTATCTCATTGTGGTTTTGATTTGCATTTCCCTAATAGCTAGCGATGTTGAGCATCTTTTCATGCATTCGTTGGCCATTTGTATTTCTTCTAAGGAGAAGTGTCTATTCAGGTCCTTTGCCCATTTTTTGATCAGATTGTTTGTTTTGTTGTTGTTGTTATTGAGTCGTATGAGTTCTTTGTATATTTTGGATATTAGGCCCCTATCGGAGGAGTTGCTTACAAACATATTTTCCCATTTGGATGGTTGTCTCTTTACCTTGTTGATGGTTTCTTTTGCTGACCAGAAGCTTTTTAGTTTGATGTAGTTCCATTCCTTTATTTTTGCTCTTACTTCCCTTGCCTTTGAGGTCAAATTCATAAAATCTTGTTTAAGGCCAAGGTCCTTGAGTTTAGTTCCTATGTTTTCTTCTATGCATTTCAT
>NW_006431288.1:4078305-4084378 GCF_000325575.1 Pteropus alecto
ATCTGATGATTTTTTGTTCTATTTCTTTAAAAAATGCCAATAGGATTTTGATGGGGATTGCATTAAATCTGTATAATGCTTTAGGTAATATGGTCATTTTAAGTATGTTGATTCTTCCAATCCAAGAATATGGAATATCTTTCTATTTCTTTGTATCTTCTTCAATTTCTTTTAATAGGTTTTTGTAGTTTTCATTATATAGATCCTTCACATGTTTTGTTAAATTTATTCCTAGCTATTTTATTCTTTTTGTTGCAATTGCAAAAGGAATTATTTATTTCACTTCTTTTTCTGATAATTCGTTATTAGAGTATAGGAGCACTGTGTATTTTTGAATGTTGTTTTTTGTATCTAGAGACTTTACTGTATTTGGTTATTGTTCCTAGTAGTGTTCTTGTGGAGTCTTTAGGGTTTTCTATATAGAATCATGTCATCCGCAAATAGTGACAGTTTGACTTCTCCGTTTCCTATTTGGATGCCTTTTATGTTTTTCTCTTGTCTGATTGCACTTGCTAGTACCTCCAACGTTATATTAAATAACAGTGGCGAAAGTGGAGAGCCTTGCCTTATTTCTGATCTTAGAGAGAAGGTTTTTAGTTTTTCACCAATCAGTATAATATTGGCTGAGGGTTCAGTATCATATATGGCCTTTATTATGTTATGGTACTTTCCTTCTATACCGATTTTGTTAAGTGTTTTGATCATAAATGGGTGCTTTATCTTGTCACAGGCTTCTGCATCTATTGATATGATCGCACGATTCTTATTTTTTAATTTGTTTATGTGATGTATCATTAATCAATTTACGTATGTTGAACCATCCCTATGCCTCTAGGATGAAGTCCACTTGATCGTGGTGTATAATCTTTTTAATATGTTGCTGTATTCGGTTCGCTAGTGTCTTATTTAAGATTTTTGCATCTGAGTTCTAGAGATGTCGGTCTGTAGTTTCCTTTTATTGTGTTATTTAACCAGGTTTTGGTATCAGGGTAATATTGGCCTCATAAAATGAAAGGAAGTATTACCTACTCTTTGATTTTTTGGAAGAGTTTGAGGAGAATAGGTATTAAATTTTCTTTGAATGTTTGGTAGAATTCACTAGTGAAGCCATCTGGTCTTGGACTTTTCCTTTTTGGTAGGCTTTTGATGATTGTTTCAATTTCCATACTGTTGATTGGTCTATTTAGATTTTCCAGTTCTTTTTGATTCAGTCTAGGAAGGTTGTATTTTTCTAAGTACTGGTCCATTTCTTCTAGGTTAGTAAATTTGGTGTTATATACTTTTTCATAGTATTCTTCCATGATCCTTTGTATTTCTGCAGTGTCTGTCATAATTTCCCCTCTTTTATCCCTGATTTTGTGTATTTGTGCCCTTTCTTTTTTCCTTTAGTGAGTCTAGGCAGGTGTTTGTCAATTTTATTAACCTCCAAGAACCAGCTCTTTGTTGCATTTATTTTTTCTATTGTTTTTTTTGTTTGTTTGTTTTCAATTTCATTTATTTCTGCTCTAATTTTGATTATTTCTTTCCTTCTGCTGACTTTAGGCTTCATTTGTTCTTCCTTTTCTAGTTTTTTAAGATGTTAGGTTGTTTATTTGGGCTTGTTCCTGTTTTTGGAAGTAGGCCTGCAATGATATGAACTTTCCTCTTATGAGTTTTTGCCATGTCCCAAAAGTTTTGATATGTTGTACTATCATTATCATTCATTTCTATGTATCTCTTGATCTCTCTTTTTATTTCTTCTCTGACCCAATTATTCTCCAGTAGTATGTTGTTTAATCTCCATGTATTTGTGGTTCTTCCTGATTTCTTTTTGCAGTTGATCTCTAGTTTCAGAGCATTATGATCAGAGAATATGGTTTGTATGATTTCAATCCTCTTATATTTGCTGAGGCTATCTCTGTGTCTCAATATGTGGTCGATTCATGAGAATGTACCATGTGCACTGCAGAACAATGTATAAGCAGCGGTTTTGTGATGGAAGGCTCTGTAAATGTCAATGATGCCCAGTTGATCTAATGTATAATATAAGGATATTATTTCCACTATCATTATCATTTGTATCTATGTATCTCTTGATCTCTCTTTTTATTTCTTCTCTGACCCAGTTATTCTTTAGTAGTATGTTGTTTAATCTCCATTTATTTGTGGTTCTTTCCACTTTCTTTTTACAGTTGATCTCTAGTTTCAAAGTATTTTGATCAGAGAATATGGTTGGTATGATTTCAACACCTCTTATATTTGTTGAAGCTATTTCTGTGTCCCAATATGTGATCAGAATGTTCTATGTACACTAGAGAAGAATGCATAAGCAGCTGTTTTGGGATGGAAGGCTCTGTAAATGTCAGTTATGTCCAGTTGGTCTAATGTATCATTTAAAGATGCTATTTCCTTATTAATTTTCTGTTTGGATGATCTGTCCATATCCGACAGTAGGGTATTTAGGTCCCCTACTATGATAGTGTTTTGTTCTGTTTCTCTCTTTAGTTCTTTTAGTCATTACTTTACATATTTGGGGGCTCTCTGATTGGGAGCATAGATATTAATAAGTGTTATGTCTTCTTGGTGCATGATTCCCTTTATCATTATGAAGTGTTCCTCAGTATCTTTCTTTACCTTTTTTATTTTGAAGTCTATTTCGTCTGATATTAGTAATGCCACTCCTGCTTTTCTCTGAGTGCCTTTTGCTTGAAATATCATTTTCCACCCTTTCACTTTGAGTCTATATTTGTATTCGGAGCTCAGATGTGTCTCCTGGAGGTTGCATATGGTTGAGTTTTGTTCGTTTGTTCATTTGTTTTTTAAATGCCTGTAGCACCTGGTGGGTTTTGTTTTTTGATCCATTCTGCAACTCTGTGCCTTTTTATTGGTGAATTCAATCCATTTACATTTAGGGTGATTATTGAAATAGAAGTCTTCTTATAGCCATTTATCTTTTGGTTTCTGGTAGCTTGGTGTTTCCATTGCTTCCTTGTCCTTTGTGTCTCTTTTCTTTTTTTTTGGTTGGCTTTTGTGGATTTTCCCTCTTTTTGTTTTATGTTATATACAATGGTTCTGAATCTTTGTCATGTGGTTAGCATTATGAATACGTAAAGGATAGTTATATATATGCAGTCGTCCATTTTCATCTGCGTGTGCCTTATCTCCATTCCCCTTTGCAAATTTGGGTCTTTGAATCCCCCCCTTTTCATTCATTGTTATCTCAATTTGTTCCTATGTACGCTGAACTCTCATTACTATCTTTTTATAACAATTCTCTTATTATTTAAGCTTATAATGTCCTGTTCTTAGTAAAAGTTGCACTCCTCTGTTTCTATTTGCCTGCCAGTCACCTTACTCCTAATTATGTATATATATATATTTTTTGTCATTTCGTTTTAGGTGAAACAGGAAATCTTTTAGTATTTCTTGTAGCACAGGTCTTACAGTGGAGAATTCCCTCAATTTTTGTATGTCTGGAAAAGTCTTAATTTCTACTTCATATCTAAAGGATTACTTAGCTGGATACATTATTCTAGGCTGGTAGTTCCTCTCACTTAATAGTTTAAATATTTGATTCCATTCCTCTCTGGCTTGGAAGGTTTGCACTGAGAAGTACAAGGATAATAATCTAAAAGGTTTACCTTTTTATGTTACCATTTTTTCTCCCTGGCTGCCTTGAGAATTCTGTCTTTGTCATTGATTTTTGATAACTTTAATACAGTGTGTCTTGGTGAAGGCCTTTTTGGGTTGAGATAATTGGGTGTTCTATTGACTTCTTGAATTCCAAGCTCCAGCTTATTCCTTAGATTTGGGAAGTTCTTGTCAACTGTTTGTCTTAAGATGCTTTCTAATCCCTGTTCCTTTCCTTGCCTTTTATAATGCCTGTTATTCTTATGTTTTCTCTCCTCATGGTATCAGCTAGTTCTTGAATTTCTCTTCATTATTTTTCATTCTTCGGTTTCTCTTTTCTTCTTTCGATTTATTTCTAGATTCTGTCTTCGATATCAGTGATCCTTTCCTCTATTTGGTTGACTCTACTTCCCAAGCTTGCTATTTCATTGTTCAACTCTTGCAGTGTGTTCTTCATCTCCAGAAGTTCTATTTGTTTCTTTTTGAGGATTTCAGTCTCCTTGCTCTGCTCATCTAGTTGTTTTTCAGTTCCTGAAATTGTTGATTTGAGTTGTTTTGGATTTCATTGAATTTTTTTCAGAAGTACCATCCTGAATTCTCTGTCATTTAAGTCGCATATTTCTATGTCAGTAAGCTTATTTTCTGGAGATTTTTCTCTTTCTTTCTGAGATGCCTTGTCGCCTTGGTTGTTCATGGTGTTTAATGGACTATTTCTCTGCCTGGGCATTAATGGAAGTGTGTTCTGCTATTTTTCCAGAAAGAAGATTTATTATATAAAGGTCTCTCTTTAGCCTGTTGCAATGAAGACGCTTTTCTTTTGGTTTCCAGTAAGTGGAATCTAAGCCTCTTGGATCTTTGCTTTATATAAAGCCGTAAGAATGCTTTTTAAATTTTCTTGTAGATATTTAATCACGCTCACTACCCTCAGTTTCAGTCCCTATCAGTGTCAGCGACAGTCTAGGCAGCATTTGCTCATATTTCCCTGGAGCTCCGCTGAGATCTGTCTCAGATGGTATGGGGGAGGGCCCCTCTGGGTTAGGGGTCAGAGGTTGCGGCTCAGCCTTGGTTTTACAGCTGTGACTGGCAGAAATCAACTGTTGTTCCTCTGTGGTCTTGTTTGCTTCTCTGCTTTCTGCCCTGATGATTGGACTCTGTGGCTTTTCCAGGCAGGACTGTTCCGGGAACTCACTGTGGGAACTCATCACGGGAACTTGGAGCTCCTTCTCCTCTCCCGCTCCTCCTGCAGGGAGCTCTGGCAGCTGCTAGAGGCAGCTTCTTTATTTCTCCTGGTCCACCACCTGACACCCAGGGTTCTGATCTATGGTAGCTCTTATGCGCAGATCCCATGCTCAGACATGCTGGTGTGCAGTTTGGGTGTTTTTTGTAGCGTTTTAGATGTTCAGTTTATCGTTATTTCAAGGGGAGAGAACTGAGGACGTCTCTGCCATATTTCTCCAACCTGCTCTAGTTTTTGCTGTTTTTGTTGTATGAATTCTTTGTATATTTTGGATATCAACCTTTATCAGATTTGCATATTTGCAAAGATTTTATTCATTCCATAGATTGCTTTTTTATTTTGATTTTATTTTTTTAGTCTGATGTAGTCCCATTTGTTTCCTTTTGCTTTTGTTTCATTTGCTTTTGCTGTCAAATCCTAAAACCATTGCTAAGGCTGATGCCAAGGAACTGACCCCACTGTTTTTTTCTAGGAGTTTTATGGTTTCTTATCTTATGTTTAAGTCTTTAATCCATTTTGAGTTGTTTTTTTTTGTGATTACTATACCTTTGTAATAGAGTTTAAAATTACAAAGTGTGATGTGTCCAGCTTTGTTCCTCATTCTCAAGATTGCCTTAAGGTCTTTTGTGGTTTCATATAAATTTTAGAATTTTAAAAAATTTCTGTGAAAAATGTTATTGGAATTTTTATGGAGATTGCATTCAATCTGTAGATTGTATGGAGTAACATGGGCATTTTAATAATATTAACTGTTATTTATATTAATCCTGAGTATGGACTATTTTTTCATTTTTCTGTTTAATCTCCACATATTTGTGAATTTTTCATTTTTATTTTTGTAATTGATTTCTACTTTCGTAGCATTGTAGTCAGAAAAATGCTTGATATAATTCCAGTCTTTTTAAATTAATTAAGTTTTGGTTTTTGGCCTAATATATGCTCTATCCTGGAGAATGTTTCATGTATGCTTGAGAAGAATTTGTATTCTACTGCTAGTTCTGTATATGTCTCATAGGCTCTCTAGTCTAATGTGTAGGTGAAGTCTAGTGTTTCCTTACTGATTTTCTATCTGGACGATCTATCCATTGTTGAAAGTGGGGTATTGAATTAAATAATTTCATGATCCTGGATCCAAAGATACTGTGTAAGGTTCTATATTTAAATTCTTAAATTAAGTTCCTAATTGTTTTCTCTTTTCTAAAATGATAAAGCTATTATTATGCAATC
>NW_006431288.1:4084435-4102152 GCF_000325575.1 Pteropus alecto
ATAAGATACGAAATTCATAATACTTTTTTTTTTTTTTGCTTTGAACATGTAATATTAGTTGATAGAAATTTAAAGTGGTAAAAATCTTTTTTATTTATCCACATATTTACCATTTTTGGTGCTTTTCTTCCTTTGCATAGATTATGAATTTCACCTGGTATCATTTCCTTCTGCTGAAGTACTTCCTTTAACATTTTTTTAGAGTGGAAGTCTGTTGGTAATGAATTCTCTTTGCTTTTGTTTTTCTGAAAAAAGTTATTTCTTTCATCTTCAATTTCGAGAGATAATTTCACTGGGTATAGAATTCTTGGGTGACAGTTGTTTTTTTTTTGTACCTTAAAATGTTTCTTAATTGTTTTCTGACTTGCACATTATCTGATGACAAATATGCTGTAGTTTTTATCTTTTTTATTCTGTGTATAATTTGTTGTTTTTCCTTTTTTTGGTTGCTTTTAAGATATTTTATTTTTCTTTTTTTTCAGCAATTTGATTTTGATGTGCTATTTGATTTTGAGGTGTAGACTTTTAAAGAAAAGTCTAGTAGTAATTCTTTGAGGTTCTTCAATTTGCAGGTTTATCATTTTCATCAAACTGGGCATAATTTGGCCCTTATTCTTTTAATATTTTTGACCCCCTCCTTCTCTGGGTCTCCAATTATGTGTACGCTAGACTTCTTGATAAGATTCCATGTATCACTGATGCTCTATTTATTTTTTTTTAGTCTTTTTTCTTTCTGTTTTTCATTTTGTATATTTTCTTGTTATAAAAGTTCACTCATTTTTTTATTCTGCTATATCTACTCTGATATTAGTTTGAGCCCATATATTTTTCATTTACTGCTGTTTATAGTATTTTAAATTTCAGATATTATATTTTTAAAATTTAGAAGTTCCATTAGTATCTTTTTATATCTTCCATTTTTCTCATTATGATCATATGTTCCTTTACTTGTTAAATAATATATATATTTTTATACCTTGTAAATGTTCTTTTCTGCTAGTTTCATTCTACATGTCACTTCTGAATTAGTTTCTATTGCTTGATTTTTTTTTCTTTTTATGCATCATATTTTCCTGTTTCTTTGCATGCATAGTAATTTTTTTAATGGTTACTGGGTATTATCAATCTTACTTCTTGCTGGATTTTATTTTATTTAAATAAAATCATTACATAATTCAGCCCCATAAATTTTCAGCTTTTTCTGGTTTCTGTGCTGTGGTTAATAGTTTTCCTTTTTTGCCTTTATAGATGTGGATTTACATTTTTTATAAATTTTCACGAGTATTTTTTCAAAGAAATTGTTGTTGCACTTGAGAACAAATTACTTATATGTCTGTTTTACCTAGAGCTCAGAATCATGGAAAAATATTGACTGCTTGGATCTTTGCTGGACTTTTGAGGGAGGAAAATTTGAACCTAATACACAGTGTACACAGACACACACATACACTCACACACACACATACACACATTTGGCTATTGAAATCTTCAACCTTCTTTACAGTAGAGATAGTCCCGGAGCTATATTGAAACTGGAGGACTCAATATGGAATCAAGGCAAGTGAAAGATTTTTATTTTTCTTTCTTATTTTTTCATTGCAGGCATGTTCCCTGGAGCCATCATGAGCCTCAAAGACACAAGTTTTATTTTACTGGAGATCTGGATTTGAGGTATGTCTTAATGCTTAAGTTGCCTGTTTCTGTGGCTCAGAGATAGGCGTTTGACTCTGTGGGATCAAATGAACAATAGGGGGCACCTTACTTTCCACTTTGAGAACCATAGGAAACTCTGAAAATTTTGTTCTATGGATTGAAGCCCTCTTAAGCAGTGATTCTGTTATTTTCAGTGGAGCCTAGACTTTAGTGCCTGTGGTACTTTTGGCAGTGTGATTTAGAAAGTATATATCCACAGTGCTGCAGTTTTAATCCTATCATTTACAGAGTTTCTAAGATATGATAGTAGAATAACTTTTTATTCAAAGGTATGTATTAGTCCTGTGCTGTAGTTCAGACATTGTCTTTGGTGCTGTAGATGAACAGATAATATACATTGTGCTGTCAAGAGTAAGGATTCTTGATATATAGAAAGGCAAATGACTACATACTAAGCATACACAACCCAAACAGCTAGAATAGGTCAGGGAAGACATCAATGAAATTATAGCTGAAGTGAATTAGAATATTGAATAGGAGTAAACTAGAGGGGACTGATTGGTATTAAAGGGTCCAGGAAGTGCAAAGTCAGAGATGTGAGAAAACATTTTAAATTAATTAAGGTGATGTTAGTTGCTGTAACAAGTAAAACTCAACATCTTTTAACAATAAATATTTACTTTCATTTAAATAAAATCTAAAATAGGTATTCCTGGTGAGCATGTGTCTGTCTTCTAAGAAGTAACGGAGGGATTCAGGGTTTTTCTTTCTTATGGCTTCACCATCTTCATCACATAGCTTCCAAACCACCATGTTTGTCTGCATCAAACCAGCAAGTGGAAGATAGAGATATGGAGAATCTTTTTTGGGAACATAACACATTTTTTCTTTTCACATTCTGTTGGCTCAAATTCAGTCACATAGCCACATCTAAAGGCACAGGAGGCTGAGAAATGTAGTTGAGTTCTAGGCTTAGAAGAAAACAAAATGGGTTTGTTTTCTGCTATATATTATATTTTCTGGGAACTGAAAATAATACTGTTTGGTTCTCCGACTAGTTTTAAGTAGAACTCTCCAAATATAAAGCTGGAAAGATAGTTGACCACATCCTGGCTTTATACATCCTGGCTTGCTACAAAATATGGAATCTATTCTAAAGGCAATGGGGAGTTATTTGAAAATTTTTAATTTGAGAAGTTCATATTTGCATTTAGAAAGATTGTGCCGACAGTTTTTCTAAGAGGTAGAATAACATAGTAGTTACTATTTCATTTCTGGAGGCATTCTGCCTGATTTTATTTGAAGCTCTTTACTAAAAATATGACCTTAAGGAAGCTTTGACTCATTAAACTTTTATTTTTTTTTTAATCTGGAAAATGGAGACAATATTGATATTTCTCTCATAGAATTATCAAAATAATAAACTTAAAAAATTGAGTTGTTTTGCTGGATGCTGATACAAGGTGAAATTAGCTCTTATTTTTGTTGTTGATGATATTATTGACAGTGACTGGAGAAACATTGGAAGAAGGTAAGAATGAAGAAAGGAAAGCAGTTAGAAAACAATTGTAATATCTTATGTGAAATGGTGAGTTCCTTAACCAGTGTGGTAGCACTAGGAATTAAGAGAAGTTTCACATTTGAAAACCTTGAGGAGGAGGAGTAAACATGATTTGGTGACTGACTGAAAGTAGGAGGTAAAGAAGAAAGAGGAACAAGGATGATTTGAAAGTGTCTGCCTTAGGCGGCTTTCTGGCATGGCAGTGCCAGTTATGGAGACAGGAGATGCAGTGGGGAAGAGTAGAATTAGGAGGGAAGCTTGGTGTCTGGTTTAGGATTTCTGGACTTTTACTTCAATGTCCTGGTCTCTGGTGCCTTGATTGAGCCCCTTTCTTACTCAGTGTAGGGATTCTTGTTCCCCCTGGGTATGGTTTTCTATTAGGATTTTTGCAGACCAGGCTGGGTGTTCCACCCATTGTAACCTTAGAGGAAGAGACCTCAGAGAGAAACACAGCAGTGATTCCAGGCCTCAGCTTTTAATGTGGAATTATCTTTATTGCTTCACCCTACAGGGCTTTTATATCTATAGCTTCCAATGAGGGGCTGTGGGTCATTCTGTGTCCAGGTCCCTATATTGGCAGCGACTTAGACCTTGGAGGCCTGCCCAGGTGAGTTGTACTCTGAGGCCCCGGCCCTGGCTCCATGTGGGCCCCCAGTCTATTCAGATGTAAATTACAACAAAGTGTTTTCCTTGGTTTTCTATGTTCATGTTTTTAACTGCACTATTTTTCTCATTTAATGACATAAAAAATGAATTTTAAATATTGGAAGTTATATAGTACTTTTTATTTTTATAAACCTCCATCTCATCTCTGCAGTGCAAATGGGGTAGAGTACATTTTTAGAAATAAAAACTAATGGCTACCACTTAAGCAATGTCTTTATAAGTTCTAGTTTTTGTGGCGGCAGTACAACTGACAAGAAATGGGGTTGATTATCTCTCTTTAAAAAGAGTGTTTTCCTTTTTTTTTTTTGCTTCTGATCACTTTTTATTATAGTAAAATATGCTTAATATAAAACTTACCATTTAAAAGTATGCAATTTTGTGCCAATTAAACACATCAAAAATATTGAACAACCATCACAACTGCCTAGTTCCAGAACTTTTTTATCATCCAGAATGGAAACTCTATATCTAGTCACTCACCAGTCCTCCTTCCCCCCAGCTCCTGGCAACTACTAATGTGCTTTCATTCTCTACAGATTTTCCTATTCTGAATATTTCATATAAATGGGATCATACAATATATGACTGTTTGTACTTGGCTTATTTTTTCTTAGCAGAATGTTTTCAAGGTTCATCCATGTTGTAGCTTGTACCAGTTTTCCATACCTTTTTCACAGCTTAATAATATTCCTTCAAAGAGCATTAAAGAAAAAAAAACCTTGAAACAGCTTTATAAAAATCTCACTCAAGATTAGGGGTTGGCAAACTTTTTCTGTAAAAGGTGAGATAATAAATATTTTCAGCTTTGATAATATTTATTATCTCAGTCTCTGTTGCATCTACTCACTCCTGCTAGTGTGACAGGAACACAGCCATAATAACCTATAAACAAATATGTGTGGCTGTGTTCCAATAAAACTTTACTTACAAAAATATACAGTGACTCTGATTTAGCCTGTGGGCTGCAGTTTGACAATCCCTGCTCTAGATCATTTCATCATTATACAACCCTCATTTGTATTTTGAGGAAAGTGGTGGTGGCTAAGATGGTAAGCTTTCCGTAATTGGAACACAGACTGCTTTTTCTTAAAGATGGATTGTAATCTCACAATATATTGTTTCAATACAGCTGTGCAAATCTGTCTGTATTTTCCAGCATCATATGCTTGAACTTTTATTTTTGCTCTCTCCTACCCAAAGTCTGAGTCTTGCTTTTTCAATCCTAGTTGGTTACTCCAGGATCCAAAAATGAAGCTGAGAACAACTTACAAGGGCTTCACTAAAGCAGTGAATCAATATTTTGATCAATTGATTCCTAGGATAGCACCATTCCAGGTAAAACTCAATTATCCATCCCTATGACCAAGGGAAGTAAATTGCCTAAATTTACTTGATTGCCTAGATAGGGCTAGACTACTTTCTATCATTCAGAAGCAGGAAGTTTATATAAAAGCCAATTCCAATTCCTTATTTAAGAAATATCAGGTTTTGTCCCACTTTTGTGCTTTTTCCTCATCTGCTGCCCAACTGGATGCCTTTTTCTTGGAACTGCACTCAGTATATTTTTGTTTTATCTCTCCATTATTTCTTCGCTTTCTATCACCAAACGTCTTAATTTAACTGCTAAAGATAGTTACATGTCAGTCCTTCACAAATAATAGGTTATCTAGATAATTTTAGGTTAGTGATTTTGTAGAAGTTGCAATTTATTTGATTTTTAATATATCTCCCCTGCAATGAAATCACAATGCCGTACATACTCGTTTAAGTAGAACTAGTATGCCACAACATTTCTAAAATGATTGGAAAATAAAAAAAGGACTATCTACTAGGTAGGAAAAAATTAAAGGGAAAAAACAAATATATACTATTAGGTGTCAAACTTTGTGCTAGGCAATTAACATTTACTTAGCATATTTCATCCTCACAGTAATCATTTGAAGAAGATGTTAATACAGATTGAATGGAGGCAATGACAAGTTTGTACATGGCCAGAAGGCTTCACATAATGTGAATTTACTAGGGACAAAGTTTGTTTCTAATGCTGAGAGTACCCCAGAGTTAATCAGACTCAGGGAAGTAATTAAAACTACTAAGTGACTGAAGAACATGAATCAGTGTACCACCTGGGGGATAGCAGAGAGAGTCTTTTACAGAGATTAGAGCTGTGCTGTCCAATGTGGCTATTTAAATAAATAAAATTAAAAATTCTGTTCCTCATTTACACCATGCACATTTCAAATGCTCAATAGCCACATATGGGTGGTTACTACCATTTTGAATAGAGTGAGTACAGAACATTTTTGTCACAGACAGTTCTATTGGGCAGTATTGAACTAAAGTTCTCACAGCACCCCAAATCAGGACTTCTCAGCCTTGAAACTCCTAGAAAATTAAATTAGTAACCTAAAGGTTTCTTAGCACAAAATCAGGGACTGCGGAGGCTGGGAGGTATTGAAAGCATTTTATTATGGTATTATGAATCAGCACTCGCAACTGAGTACCCTTCTTTTAGAAGTTTCAGTTGTATTTATAAGGCTCAGTCTCTTGCTTTAGTTAATCTCAGGTAAAGTCAATTTATGGATCTTTTTCTTTTTCTATTCTCTAATCTGCTGGATTCCTCATTGGATAGATGGAAGGGAGAAGAGAGAAGCTGGTTTTGAAAAAATTTTAAATGTCTGTCAGTAGAAGATAAGATATAAATATTCGAGAAACATTCTTTTAGGCTTTGTGTCCTCTTTCTCCCTTATCAGGGTAGAGTACAGTCAGTTATTCCTTGCTCGCTACATATACTCCTGTTTCAGCTCTCTCAACAAAAAGTTTCTCCTGGGTCATAATCACAGTTTTTGATGTGCACATACTTAACACATAGTTCTGCTTGTTGCTCACATTCTTGCTTGCATTATTGGCATAAAGTTTAATTCTTAGAGATCAACACTATTTTTCTTATTTCTACATGCTTAGAGGGTTACCTCATGTTTGCCCATGTATCTTCAAGAGTGGGTTGAGGAGGTACAGAAGTGGGCATAATGAAACTTTACTTTTACTAGGATGTGGCAAATGCAAACTATGGAAAGAAAACATGTAAGCTGGACTAAAGATATTCATAAAAAAATAATTGACATGTTAATATCAACAGAAAAGAACCAGTAGGAAGGGAAAAATGAGAAGATATTTGCAAAAGGGCATAATTGAGAGAGCAGAAGGATATATGATCCAGTACCAAGTTGAGATTAATAGAGAACTATTAGAAACACCAACATTTACGAGGTGGGTAGGGTGAGAGGAGCTCACAGAAGAGACTGAGACATGACCTGAGAGGCAGGCCAGAAACTAGGAGAGAACACATTACCGAAGACTGCAGAGAGTGTCAGATGTTGCTGGGGGAGAAAGCAAATTAGCATTAAAATTTATTTATTGAATTTAGCAAAGAGAAGGTCAATGTTAATAATTTAGATGGACTGGAAAGACTGGAAGTGAGACCACAGTGAGTAAAAAGTAGATGAGAGGAAAAGAAGTCAAGAGTGAATGTAGAAATATTTCAGTTTTTCCATGAAGGCGATAGGACAAAAGGGTGGAAACTAGAGGGAGAAGTGGTCCAGGCAAGTTATTTTTAGCATAGGACTTCAAGTCAATGTAAATGATGATGGGAAGTGTTTAGTAAATGAGAAGATGAGATACAGAAGACACAGGAGTATTCCAAAGAGCAAAGTTCCTAATGAATGGGAAGGAGATGAGGTCCAGCACACAGGAGGTAAGATAATGCTTGGATAGGGTGAAGGACACTTTATTCATTTAGCTGGTGCTAAGGTAGAAAATGTAGAAATGGGGGTTTGAAGCTTAATGCTTTGAATTAGGGGGAAAACAATGGGAGTTACTTATATAGGGAGTATTATTAAAACTAGAACTCAAAGAACATTTGACTTCCTAGAGATGACTGCTGACTGTGGAGAGAGAAATTGCCTGAACCATAGTGTAACTTGGAATTGAGTTTAGAAATATGTTGTTTTTATGAAACATTAAATATGTGTAACAACAAATTGAGAAAATCCAGCCTTTCCCCACCAGTAGCCTTACTGTCAAACTCTCATTTTCCTGATCCTCAGTATGAAAATTATGGCCCCATCATTGCTGTGCAGGTCGAAAATGAATATGGTTCATATCATCTGGATAAAAGATACATGTCATATGTTAAAAAGGTAAGTGCTCCTTTAATTTTCCTCCATATTTAAATACATCTTTTCTCACTTTGTTAGTTTGTGGTGCAAACATATCTTAGGTTGAGGAGATACAGAAGTGGGCAAGATGAAACTTGACTAGGATGTAGCAGGTGCAAGATATGTGGCAGGTGCAAGTTGTAGCTTACATGGTACCATGGGATATGAAGATGAATAAAGTCCAGTTTAACTTTTCCATGCATTTACATTCTAAACAGGAGACTGGACACGACCTGTGTGATTCTAATGTAAGCCAGAGTGATGTTAAAATATTTTTCCTTTCTATAGATATCAGAGATCTCTTTTGGTTGGTCATATAATACATACTTTCCATCCTTTTACTTTCAGTTTTTCTGTGTCCGTATATTTAAGGTACATACCTTATAAGCAGTATATAATTAGAATTTGTTTTCATTAATCCATTATGAAAACTCTTGTCTTTTAAATGAGGTATTTGGTTTGTTTACATTTAATGTAATTACTGATATTTGCATTTATCATCTTATTATTTTCTTTTTATTTCTTCTACTTGTTCTATTGTCCTTTTTCTGTTCTTTTGATTTGACTAAATAGAGACTATAGCATTCATCCTTAAATTATTAATGTCTACTATAAGTTAATATGTTTACCAAATCCAGGGCAAAGAAAGCACATAAGAACAGTTTAAATGCATTTTCCTCCCTTCTGTCTTAGGTGCTATTCTCATTTCTTCATGATATATATTTTTATATTCACAAAACATTATTATTTTATTATTTATTTAGTGTCATTTAGATTTATCCAAATAATTTAGTTTTTGTTGCATTTTCTTCTATGCATCTCTGAGCTTTATCTCTCTTATCATTTTTCTCTGCCTGAAGTGCACCTTTTTGTGTTTTCTGTTGCAAGTGGTCATTGACAAATTCTTTAACTTTTTATTTGCCTGAAAATGTGTCTAGTTCACCACCATTTTTGAGGGTATTTTTGCTGTATCTGTAATTCTAGGTTGGTAATTATTTTCTTTGAAGATTCTCTGGCATACATTGTTTCTATTAAGAAGTCAGTTATCAAAGATGATGGTGTAGGAAGATCCTGAACTCACCTCCTCCCATGGACACAACAAATCTAGTTACATGTGGATCAGTTTCCTCTGCTAAAACTAACTGAACAGCTTCTGTACAACAAAGGATAAAAAGGCCACATGAGATGGACAGGAGAGACAGAGACCTGATCCCACCAAAACCCCCACCCCTGGCATGGTGACCCACAATTGGGAGAGGTCCCACAAATGTGGAGTTTCTCCCTGAGGAGCATGGGGTTTGTGCACCACATCACGAACCACAACCTTTGGGACCAGCACCAGAGAGATTAGCTGTCAAAATATCTGGATTTGAAAATCAGTGAGGCAGTGGGAAAAGGAGATTTTGCCTTTCAAAGGGCTCATATGCAGACTCACTCGTCCTGGAACCAGCACAAAAGCAGCAGATTGAAAAGTACCTAGATGATAAGTAAAGGGGAACCATTTACTAATCTTAAAATGTCTGCTGGAGGGACAGGAGCCTGTTGAGATTCTCTCTGAGGATGGAGGAATCAGTGGACACCAGTTTTGCACTTTGCCTCTAACCTGCTAGCACTAGTAGGGTTCCCCCCTGCCCACTTCTCCAGTGGCCTGCACCAGGGCCAGCTGGGTAAGCTCCCCAGCCCTCTGCAGTGCTCCCATGACCCATACCAGAGCCAACTAGGAGAGTGCCCCTCCCTTCTGCACCTCTCTCATGGTCCCCACCAAAGCTGGCAGGTTTGTGCACTACAGACAAGGGACACCTCTTGAGTGCCTTGCTCTGGTGGCCAGAGAAGGGTTGCATTTATGAGCCCCACAGGTCTGAAACAATCATAAAGACAGTTCTTGGTAGTCTACAAACTTCAGGTTACTACACAGACAGCAGACTGAATTACACTTCCAGTGTTCCTATAAAAAAGGCCTATTTACTTGTTCTGTAACATCAGCTTGAGGGGCAGGCTTCAGGTTTACCACAATTCTAGAGGCTACAAAAGTGCTCTCAAGGAACATAGGCTAGGGGTTACTGTCTCCCTTGGCCTCTCTTCAGTTCACCAGTACCACCAGAAAGGGCTCACCCAAAGCCCCCAGTTTTGCAGCTATCACTAAGGGGATACCTCCAGATCACCTGGTCTGGTGGCCAGCAGGATCTATGATCATGGTTCCACAGAACTGTATATATCTGTATATAATAGCTGCTGACTGAGGGTCTAGCTTTCGATCATTCTGAATCCAAGTGTTGACTGAGATCCCTCCCTCAAGAACACTCACAGGTATTGGCAAACTCTCAAAAACTGGGACCTACAAGAAAAAAAATCAGACTGCTTAGATAATCACAAAGGTTTAAGAGACAACCAGGAACTAGGGCAAGATTAAACAATAAGGTTAATCTATTACACAGGGCCAGTCCTTCAAGACAGAGAGATAGCTGTTTGGCCTAATACTTAGAAACAAAAAGAGAGTCAAGGAAAATGAGACAAAGGAGTATATTCCTAATGAAAGTAGTAGAAAAAAACAAAAAGACTTTCATGAAGCACAGATATGGAAATTACCTGATAAAATGTTCAAAGTAATGGTCATAAAGATGCTCACCAAACTGAGAAAGATGGATGAACAGTGAGAATTTATACAAAAGATAGAAAACATAAGAAATTACCAAAAAGAAGTCGTAGAGCTGAAGAATACAAAAATAGAACTGAAAAATACAATAAGGGCCTTCAATAATAGAAGAGATGAAGCAGAAGAAAGAATCAGTCATCTGGAATAAAGAGCAGTGGAACTCACCCCAACAGAGCAGCAAAAAGAAATAATTTTTTTTTTAAAGTGAAGATAGCTTAAGGAACCTCTGAGACAACATCAAGTTGAATAACATTCATGTTATAGGGGTCCCAGATGAAGAAGAGAGAAAGAACAGGGAAGAAAACTTATTTGAAAAATTTACAGCAAAAAACTTACCTGGGAAAAGAAACAGACATTCAGAGCCAAGAAGCCCAATGTTCCAGATAAGATGAACTAAAAGACCCACATCAAGACACATGATAATTAAAGTGTCAAAAGTTAAAGAAATAGAGGACCTTAAAACAACAAGAGAAAAACAACTTTTTATATAAAGGAACCCACCCGCACCTTAAAGGTATGAGCAAATATCTCAGCAGAAACTTTGCATGCCAGAAGGAAATGGCATGATATATTCAAAGTTCTGAAAATGATAGTAAGAAAACTTTAAACTAAGAACACTCTCCCTGGCAAGATTCTCATTCAAAATTGAGTGAGAGATAAAAAGCTTCCTAGACAAACAAAAGCTAAAGGAGTTCATTACCACGACACTGGTCTAACATATGTTAAAGGGACTTCTTTAAGCTGAAAAGAAAAGGCATTAATTAGAAACAAGAAAACATACAAAAGTAAAAATCTTACTGGTAAAGGTAAATATATAGTAAAGGTGGTAGATTAATCTTTTAAATCTAGTATGAAGGTTAAAAGACAAAAAGTAGTAAAAATAATATAACTATTAGTTAAAGGATACACAAAATAAAAACATGTAAATTGTAACATCGGGAATCTAGAATGTGTTTGGGGGGTAGTAAAAATGTAGAGATTTAGAGTGCATTTAAACTTAACTTGCAGTCAACTCAAAATAAACTGTTATATATAGGCTGTTATATGTAAGCCTTATGGTAATCAGAAAGCATAAGCTTATAGCAGATACATAAAAGATAATGAAAGAAGAATCTAAGCATAACACTAAAGAAAGTCATTAAACCACAAGGGAATGAAGCAAGAGAAGAAAGAAATGGAGAACTGTAAAACAGCCAGAAAATAATGAACAAAATGGCGGTAAGTACATATATATCAGTAATTACTTTAAATGTAAATGGACTAAATCCTCCAATAAAAAAAACAAACATAGCATGGCTGAATGGATAAAAAAAAAAAAAACAAAAACAAGACCCATGTGTATGTTTTCTACAGGGGACTCACTTCAGATATAAGGATACACATACAGCGACTGAAAGTAAAGGAGTGAAAAAAGATGTTTTATGCACATGGAAACCAAAAGAAAGTTGAGATAGCTATACTTATATCAAATGAAATAGACTTTAAAACAAAGAGTGTGATAAAAGACAGATAGGCATTCATAATGATAAAGGGGTCAACCCAGCAAAAAGATATAATAATTGTAAATATTTATGAACCAAATGTAGAAGCACCTAAATATATAAAACAAATATTAACAGACCTAAAGGGAGAAATGGACAGAAATACAATCATAGTAAAGGACTTTTTAATATACTACTGATATTAATGGATAGATCATAACAGAAAATCAATAAGGAAACATTGGCCTTAAATGAAACATTAGAACAGATGAACTTTATAGATATATACAGAACATTCCACCCCAAAGCAGAATAATACAAATTCTTTGCAAGTGTGCATGGGAATTCTCCAGAAAAGATCACATTAGGCTATAAATCTCAATAAATTTAAGAAGATTGAAATTATATCAAGGATCTTTTTTGACCTTAATGGTATGAAACTAGAGGTCAATTCCACAAAAACTAGAAGAATCAGAAATATGTGCTGGTTAAACAATCAATGGGCCAATAAAGAAATCAAAGAGAAATAAAAAATCATCTTGACACAAGTGAAAATAGAAATACAACATATCCAAATCTATGAGATGCAGCAAAAACAGTCTAAGAGGGAAGTTTATAGAGATACAGGTCTACCTCAAGAAACAAGAAAAATCTTAATCAAACATTACAATTAAAGGAACTAAAAAAAGATAGAAAAAGGAAGGCCAAAGTTAGTATAAAGAAGAAAATAATAAAGAACAGAGTGGAAAGAAATGAAATAAATACAAAAAGACAATAGAAAAGATCAATGAAACTAAGAGCTGAGTTCTTTGAAAAGATAGACAAAATTGACAAACTTAGCTAGATTCTAAGAGAAACTAAGAAAAATATATAAAGAGAACTCAAATAAATAAAACCACAAATGAAAGAGATGTTACAAGTGATACCAAAAAAAATACAAAGAAATATGAGACAACTATGAACAATTATATGTCAAAAAATTGGACAACTTAGAAGAACTGGGTAAATTTCTAGAAACATGCAGTTTTCAAGACCAAATCATAAAGAAACACAAAATCTGAACAGACTAATTACTAGTAAGGAAATTGAATCAGTAATCAAAAACCTACCAACAAACAAAAATCCAGGGCTAGATGGCTTCGCTGGCGAATTCTACCAAACATTCAAAGATTTAACACCTATTCTTCTTAAACTCTTCTAAAGAATTGAAGAGGAGGGATTGCTTCCAAACTCATTATGAGGCCAGCATTACCCTGAGCACAAAGACACACAAGGAGACCAAAAAAAAAAAAAAAAAAAAAAAGAAGAAAAGAAAATTACAGATCATATTCCTGATAAAAATAAATGCAAAAATCCTCAACAAAATATTAGCAAACTAAATTCATTAACACATCAAAAGGATCATATACCAGGATCAAGTGGGATTTATTCCAGAGATGCAAGGGTGGTTCAATATCCAAAAATCAATATGATAGACCACATAAACAAAATGAAGGATAAAAATTTTATGATCATCTCAGTAGATGTAAAAAAAAAAAAGGCCAAAATTCAATATTCATTTATGATAAAAATTCTTAAGGTAAGTATAAAGGGAATATACCTTGACATAATAAAGGCCATATATGACAAGCCCACAGCTCACATCATATTCAACAGCAAAATGCTGAAAGCTTTGCCTTTAAGATCAGAAACAGGACAAGGATGCCATTCTCTCCACTTTTATTCAATGTAGTATTGGAAGACTTATCCAGAGCAGTTAGACAGGAAAAAGACAAAAGCATCTAAATTGGAAATAAGATGAAAAACTGTCATTATTTGTGGATGATATGATTTTATATATAGAAAACCTTAAAGACTCCACCTCCCCCCACAAAAAAGAAAACTAATTAGAACTAACAAGTAAAGGTGCGGGGTACAAAACCAGTATACAAAATTTGTTGCATTTTTATATACTAGCAACAAACTATCAGAAGGAGAAATTAAGAAAAAATTTTTGTTTACAATTGTATTGTAAAGCATAAAATACTTTGGGATAAATTTAACCAAGAAGGTAAAAACCTGTGTATGGAAAACTAAGTCATTGATGACAAGTTAAAGAAGACAAATAAATGGAAAGGTATTTCATGTTTATGGATTGTAAAAGTTAATATTGTTAAAATGTCCATACTACACAAAGCATTTTACAGATTCAGTGCAATCCCTGTCAAAATTCCAATGACATTTTTCACAGATATATAACAAAACAATCCTAAAATTTGTATGGAACCACAAAAGACTCTAAAGGGTCAAAGCAATCTTGAGAACAAAGAACAAAGCTGTAATTATCACATTCCATGATTTTAAACTATAGCTATAGTGATCACAACAGTATGGCATTGGCATAAAAACAGACACATAGGTCAACAGAACAGAATAAGAGAACTTAGAAATAAACTTGTGTATATATGGTCAATTAATTTACAACAAAGAAGGCAAAAATATACAATGAGAAGGGTTAGTCTCTTCAATAAATGGTGTTGGGGAAAACTGGACAGCCACATGCCAAAGAATGAAACTGGACCACTGTCTTACACTAGACATAAAAATTAACTCAATATGAGTTAAATACTTGAATGTAAGACTTAAAACCAACCATAAAACTAGAAAAAACAAGGTGAACTCCTTGGCATTGATCTTGCACTGTTGGTGGGAATTAGTAAATTAGTGTAGCCACTGTGAAAAGCAGTATGGAGGTTCTTCAAAAATTAAAAATAGAACTAGAACATGATTCAGCAATTTCACATCTGGGTATTTATCCAAAGAAAACAAGAACACAAATTCAAAAAACCATATTCACCTCTATGTTCATTTCAGCATTATTAATATAGCCAAGATATGGAAACAATTTAAGTGTCCATTGATGGATGAATGGATAAAGAAGATGTGATGCACACACACAACAGAATACTACTTAGACATAAAAAGAATCATATCTTCATTTGTAACAATATGGGTGGACCTTAAAAGTATTATGCTAAGTGAAATAAGTCCAACATAGAAAGACAAATACCATATGATTTCACTTATATGCAGATTCTAAAAAACAAAACAAATCACCAAACAATCAAACGAAACCAATCTTATACATATATAGAACAGATTTGTGGTTGCCAGGGGTGAGACTGGTTTGGAGGGTGAGCAAAATGGGTAAAGGAGATCAAGAGGTACAACATAAAGACATGAAGATATAATGTACAGCATACTGACAGTTGGTAATATTGTGTGGTACATTTGAAAGCTGCTAAGAAAGTAAACCTTAAAAGTTATCATGGTAAGAAAAAATTTTTGTAGCTTTGTGATCATTTTGCAATATATACAAAGGTTGAATCATGTTTTACACCTGAAACTAATATAATGGTGTATGTCAATTACACGTCATTTAAAAAAAGAAGACAGGAACTTCTTTTGCATGTGTTAAATTTGATTATTTTCTCTTGCTAAAAACAAAAAGTCAGGTATCGATAAAATTATTTTTTTGAAGGTGAAGTGTCCTTCTCTCTTAGCCTTTTAAAAGATTTTTTTCTCTGGTTTTTAGCTATTTTACTAAGATTTGCCTAGGCGTGGTTTTCTTTCTACTTATCTTGCTTATATTTTTTGCACTCTTCGATTTGTGGCTTGAAGTGTTTAATCAGTTTTGGTAAATTCTCAGCAATTCTCTGCTCCGTTTATTTTATCTTGTCCTCTGGGACTTTAATTATACACATTTTAGATTTTTTTCATCATATTTTACATATCTATTATACCCTCTTTTGAATGATTGCGTCTAAGCTATCTTCTAATTCATTTTTTTCTTCAACTTTGTCTAATTTGATGTTAAACCTACCTCATTACATTCTTAATTTCAGATATTATAATTTTCTAGAATTTTTATTTCTTTTCTATAGTATTTATTTCTTTGCCGAAATTTTCTATTTTTCTTTAATTTTTTGAACATACTAATTATAGTTAAAGTCTATGTCTAATAGACCTAATATCTGATTTCCTATATATCTATTTCTGTTGTCTTTTGTCCTCATGATGTCAGTGAAGTGTTGTCTTGTGGTATGCCTAATAATTTTTCGATCCAATGTCATTTACTTATGAAAACATCAGTGAGATCATTTGAAACTCTTGATAATCTTTAAGATGGATTTATTTTTTGCTTCTGGAAGGTAGTTTCAATGATTTAGAGCTGAGTATCAATTCTTACGATAACAAGTGCTAATTCTTGTTCACCCTTATACCTAGGGGATAGCCCTTTGGGTCTCAGCTGAAAGCCTAGAATTTTTCATGGCCTCTCAACCTTGGCAATTCCCGAACTGTAATTTTCCCCGCAAGTCTCATAAATTTGCTGAAAAATTCTGCTCAGCTTATTGGCCTCTCAGCTAATGGTTTAAGAATTAGCTCATGTCTCAAGGGAAAATCAGCACAAAATGCTAGGTTCATCTCTTTGGGCCCCTTGCCTCTCTGGAAACTTGTCTCCCACCTTGATATGTATCTAGGATCTTCAAATAAGTTTTTTAAAAATATCTTTGTTCAGTTTGTCTAGTTGTTATTAGAAGAAATGTTAGTCTAAAGCAAAATATTCCACCATCCCTAGAAGAATCTGTTGCTATCTCTGAGTAGTGATCCATGAATTCTTTCATTCTCAAGTGTTCTAGTTTGGATGAAAAGTTATATGGTCACCTAATGGGGGCAATAGACTTGAAACATTGCATTTTGGTAGAACCTATAGTAGTGAAGGGTTGACTGTGATTAATACATGGCATCTTTGCTTCTCTCACTTATTTGGTTCACTTCTCTGCCTTTCTTATATTTCAAGAGTTCAAACTACTTCTGCACATTCAACAAGTGGCTCTAAGATAATTGTAGGGATGGTTTCGCCTTTAGGATATTCTGATCTAAAGGCTCAGGAAGGCATACTTTTGGCTTTTCTTAGTATCTATTATAGCCTTAGTATTTTATTCCTCAATTAGATAACTCCCTTAGCCTCTTCTCTCTTTGATTTACAATCTCTCTAGAGCTATTTCTAGTTAAAGTATAGACGTTAAAAGATTATGCAGCAACAAATGTGACCATGGATTGACTAAGCCAAAACTTACCTGAATTTGCCATTGACTAAAGAAAAACTAGCAGTTGTGTGTGTATTCCCAAATCCATCCTGTGAATTTGGGTGCATGGGTGTTGTTAATTTGAGTGAAAGTGTGGAGGAGATTTGTCTTAAATTCTCTGATGCACTGGAGAAAATCCAGGATTCAGGTCCTTAGGTGAAAGCATTGTACTAAGGTAAATGCAAATAGTCCAACTGCTTCTTCCTTTAGGTTTGACATTTTGTCGCTTTGGCCTTGCTGAAGATATGGCAGGGATGATTTTTTTTGGCTCTAATTCACTAACTTATAAGTAGGTTTTTTTTTTTTTTTTTTCTGTTCCTCAGCTTCATTCCAGTATTTTTTTTCCAGTATTTTTTT